>NC_142676.1:16342630-16425130 GCF_964200805.1 Pocillopora damicornis
GGGGCGGACGCGAAAGTTAGTGTTTCGGATAAAAAAATCGATAACCTGTTTTACTGTTATTTTACTTTGATGTTGGTTTTACAACACAGCTCAAATGCCCTCCGAAAGAAAACCCAGTTTACTGGGCATATTTGAAAAATAGTATTTGCGTTAAACCACTAAACTTTTCTTCGTCTCGTTTCTGAGTCAACATTGTATTATCTTCTTCCTGAGTCCTGTTCATTAAATGGCTTTCCGTTTTTCCTCTTATAACTGACACTCCCAGTAGTGCATGTAGCAATACATCGTTGCTTCTCTATTTGTTAGAGTACCATCGCAAGAGCACTTGTAGGTTCTCTTTCCAGCTGAGATGGTGCTTGATAATTTAGCAAGTTTTGCGTCGTTTGTATCACAGTTTACGCCAATAAAGATTTTACCCTGGCGAAAAAAAAAAGACAATAATCATAATACTGATAATAATGATAAAGCACGTCAAGAGTTCGAAATGTGGATGACCAAAACTTTTCTTTTCTCTTTAATGGGTGTACACACAACGTGACGAAAGCCGACGCCTACAATCTGGGAAATACTTATTGTGAGTTTTCCGTGTCAAAATCGGATATCACAAATACAGCCTACACGTCTAGGAACCTGAGAAAAGAAAAATCCAAGTATTTGCTATTACTGGCCTTTAAAATGTACGCTGGATTACTAGTTCCCTCAGCGGGCAGGTCATTCGTGTAAAATCGATTTTTGTTGTCACTTATAGAGCGAGAAAAAAAAACCGATATTTTTTAACGTTTTTTTTGTTCCATTTCAGGCCAAGGATATCATTGCTCCGTGTGGGATTAAAGAAATAACCGTAGACACATTGAAAGGTATGAAATTGTCCAAAAAATTTATGTTACATTTGGCGGCAAAATGAACGTTTCCAAAGAGTTCGTGCCGAATTTCGAAACAAGTTTTTGAAGGTTTTCTTTTCTTTTTGTTTTAATGGTGATGGAGATTTAAAACTTAAAAGAGAGGAAATTAGCTTTGATTCTCCCAAATCGATGCGGCCTATGGCTAGAAAGTAATAACTGAACTTTATGACTTGAAGTGAGGCCTTACGACATATAGACAACTCCTTTGACCGGTAAATATTGTCTCAAGTGCTAATATGTCGTAAAGCAATCTTTAATAGTACATTTTTTTGTCAGAATCAAACAACTTTCACAATCATCAACTCAAATTACATTTGGTTCCGTCGCTGTAATTTCTTGACCATTTGTGAAACATTTTCTTTGTTTCGTTTTCATCCCCCGCATGTTTGAGGTAGCAACCACTAAGGTCACTGTTCACAATCCCTTACGTGTGATTTATCAATCCAAAAGTGATAGGTTTTATATTTACTTTTTCTTTTTTTCAAATTAGCGTTTCGATCTGGAATAATTAATGTGCTTTTACAGTAATGTGCTTGATGTGCCACACTCGCGGATCGGAGTAGTGTTAGTGTGAGAGCAAACGGAGTTACTTCTACAGAAATGTGTTATTCAACGCTCAGTTATCACAACTTAGCCTCATCTTAATACCAAATCATGCAGACATAATAACAATCCCTTGTTATTCATGATTACGACTAAGTATCGTGCTGGACGGATTGCCCCTTGTGAACAATGTCATTTCCTTAGACTCGAAGCTCTAGTAAACAAAGGTCAAATATTTCAAACTCTGTACGAAATTCTTCACGAAATTAGTTATGAAAATTTCATGCTAGAGCATTTGGTCGATAAATTGGGCTTTTTACTAAAAAAGAAGGTGGCTTTTATTGACCCAATTTCGTGGAATCGTAAATAAAACAATACTCAAATCATATCGAAACGGAAGTTCCTCTAATTTTCTCTTTGGACAGAAAATCAGATGGTCAAGACTGAAGTGAATAATTTTTTTTTGCTTCATCGTGTCGTTTGACTGATGCCACTCTTAATGGATCAAGACCTACGAGTGTTTACTTACAACAGGAATGCATGGGCAATGGTGGCCGTACCTGTGGAAACTTCGCTCCGTGCCGTCATGATTGCCACAGCTAAACCAAAGTGGCAAGGGCTGTTAGGAGTTAAGCAACAGCAGTGGCAGATATGATAAAGATTAATGGGTGATGTTTCATTTTATCACGATCTTTATACGGCTGTGTTTCCACGTTTGGCTTTGCCTGTGGAGTTTCCTTCCTGAAAACTACATCGTCATAGGTTTCGGTGTGATCTTCCTGTTTAGATTCCATTTCGAAATAAATGTTCTCCTGCCCGACCTTGATCTTAGTATCCATCTTTGGGTGGTATGATTGTGCCGTTTGTGAAATTAGTCAACTTTAGACGCTTCTTGGGGCGAGATGAAGAGATGCTGAAATGTGGTGCGATATGATCATATGATCATCACTGGCCTGATGAGTGAGCGAAGATTGACTGGTGCGTAAGCTATCTTAAAATAGGATAATGACAGGAAGTATTTGTTTCGACGTAGGCTTATAGATTTTACAATAAAGGATTGAACTGACATTATCATTTTCTAACCAGTTTCCAGTGTACAGTGAGTTATCAAGGTAGAAGCAAGTGAGGTATGGAGGGTTTCCTCATGATGTTTTAGTCTTCGATGGGCTGAAGTCAAACCTAAATTGAAATTCTCTAACTTTTAATGATCTACTGGTTTGGTAGAGGCCACCTTTGATTTCATTTAATGCTAAGGTAATTTGAGAGGTGGCATGAAACATTTTCCGAAATAGCTACTTTTAATTTCAACTTAATGCTATAAAGGCGCTGAGAAGAATGCAAAAGGAAATATTCAGAAACTCTTGCAAAGCAAGATACTGTAGCCATGTTTTCAACATTGTTTTTATAGTCCTATCAATTACACAAATCCTTACCTATTTTCCTCTTTTTAACATAATGCAATATTAGGCAATTTCAAATGCAGTCAACAGTTTTCACTCTCGAATTTAAGCATTAAGGTGTGAGAAGAGTAAATGTGACCTTTACATACTAGATGAAAAACATACACAAAACTGAAGAGAGGGCATGTGGTTAAGTTAAAACCTTTATTTCTTCACATGAGGTTACCTTTTAGAGCCATATTTCCGACAGTTATTACCTGTCAGTCGCTGAAGTCGCAGCGATATCAGGCGTTATCCTCTGGTGCCTGCTCATACTCCTTTTTAATTTGACATACTTACAAATACTTTTTTGTCCATTTATGTAAAACAAAATATGTTTGGACGATATCCTAAGGGACTTAAGTCTGAATTTAGCATTGATAAAAAAACATCGGTGCAGATTTAAATATGAGATAACAACAATTCGTAGTAAAACTGAGAGGTTTTCTGGGTAACATGGCTACCTAGTTTCACAAAACTTTCTTCCAGTTCCGACCTTAAAGCTGACTATCTCATTGAAACTCTGAATTTACTTCCATATATTTGCTTTTGAAGTGATATTTTAGATTTCTTATACTTAAATTTGATGCAGCCAGGGACAACTTCTCGAAATCGGTTTCACGCAAGAAATTAACCGAGTGACGATTATATGATAAATGTATGTTACAAGAAGGGCGCGGGGGGGGGGGGGGGGGGGGTTAGCCCTGGGGTTCCCGGGTACCCGTGTACCCGTAAGCCTCACAAGGGCTAAAAGAGCGGATGCGAAAGTTGGTGGTGAAAAAGAAACAGCGTTTCTGATAAATAAATTATGTACACCTTTGAATGAGTTCGGATGACAGGAAGGTCTAAGCTTATTAACTCTGACATCATGTGAAGTAAAGACAGTGTGGCTACATAGGGTGACTCTCAACTGACTTTGGAAAGTAATGCTACTTTGCTTTGATTTAACATTACTTCGCATTGTGACATGTCTAGAAAACTCGTGCCATCCTCTCTCTCACGCTTTGAGCAGATAACCTGTTTTTACTTTTATTTTACTTTGATTTTGGTTCTACAACACTCAACTGAAATGCCCTCTAAATGAAACCCAGTTCACTGGGCACATTTAGCAAATAGCACTTCCGTTAAATCACTGAATTGTTCTTCGTCTCGTTTCAGATTCAATACTATATTATTTTCTTCACAAAAAATCCTGTTTATCAAATGGTTCCCTGTTTTCCCTCTTATAGCTGACACTCCCAGTAGTGTATGTAGCAATACATCGTTGGTTCTCTAGTTGTTAGTGTACCTTCGCACAAGCACTTGTAGGTTCTCTTTCCAGCTGAGATGGTGCTTGATAATATAGCAACTTTCGTGTCCTTTGAATCACAGTTTACGCCAATAAAGATTTTACCCTGGCAGGAAAAAAAAGACAATAATTGTGATAGTGATGATAATGGTAACTTACGTCAAGAGTTCGAAAAGCTGATGAGCAAAACTATTCTTTCCTCTTCAATGGGTGTACACACGACGCGACGAAAGCCGACGCCTAAAATCTGAGCAATACTTATTGAAAGTTTTCCATGCCGAAATCGGATATCATGAATACAGCTTCCACTTCTAGGAGCGTAAGAAGAGAAAAATCCACGTATACGCTGATACTGGCCTTTGAATGTACGCTGGATCACTGGTTCCCTCAGCGGGCTGGTCGTTCGTGCAAAATCGATTTTTGTTGTCACTTATAAAAGTCATAAAAGCCGGCGTAGCGAATGTTTTGAAAAACTGATACTTGCAAACATTTTTTGTTCCATGACAGGCCGAGAATATCGTTGCTTGGTGTGGGATTAGAGAAATCACCGTAGATGCACTGAAAGGTATGAAATTGTCGGAAAAAAAAAAACAAAAAAAAAAAACAAAAAAAAACTTTTATCTAACATTTAGCGGCAAAATGAACTTGTCCGACAAGTCCGTGCTGAATTCCATAACGAGTTGTTAAATGTTTTATTTTCTTTTTTCCTTTGTTTTTCTTTTTTTGTTTTGTTTTGGTTTTGTTTTTAACTGATGATGGAGATTTAAGACTTAAAAGAGAGGAAATTATCCAAAACGATGCGGCCTATGGCTAGAAAGTAACAACTCAACTTTATGACTTTAAGGGAGGCTTTACGACATTTGGACAACTCCTTGGCCTGGTAAATATTGTCTTGAGTGTTAATATGTCGTAAAGTAATTTTCAATAAAAGATTTTTTTTTTTGGTCAAAATCAAAATACTAATTTTCCACTCAACGTACATTTTGTTCTGTCGCTACAATTTCTTGTTGGGCGATCCAGTTTGCTGCCATACCAGCGCTGGATAAAGTCTTAAAAACACAGGAACTGGCCCCAGGTCCAGGTGGACCCTGGGTACCATTGAACCCAGATGGTCCACGAAGACCTGGAACACCAGGTAGTCCAGATCGTCCTGCAGGGCCCTGAGTGCCATTATATCCAGGAGGTCCGGGAAGTCCAGCAGGTCCGGCAAGTCCAATGTCACCCTTTGTACCATTATATCCTGGAGGTCCGGCAGGTCCGGCAGGTCCGGCAGGTCCAATGTCCCCATTAGTACTATTGACTCCAGGTGGTCCTCTTATGCTTGTGTTGCCAGTAGTATTTCTCACCTACACAATTAAAACAACAACAACAACAACAATGATATTCACAGTAACCACTGCAATGACGATACTAATGAAAATGATTAGAATTGTGGTGATAATGACAATTAGCACAGTTACAATGAGAATGACAGTGACAGTGACAGCGAAAGTGACAAAGTGACAGTAACATCGACAGTGAAAGTGTCAGTGATATTGACTGTGAGAGTGACAGTGAAATTAAAAGTGAAAGGGAAAGTGACAGTGGCGGAGACAGTGACAGTGATAATGACGGTGATAGTGATAATGACGGTAACAGTGAGTGACAGAGACAATTACAGTAAAAGTGAAAGGGAGACAGTGGCAGTTACTGTGACAATGAAAGTGGCGGTGACAGTGACAGTGGCAGTTACTGTAACAGTGAAAGTGACAGTGACAGTGACAGTGGCAGTTGCAGTAACAGTAACATTGACCGTGACACTGATAGTAATAGTGACAGTGGCAGTGATAGTGGCAGTGACAGTTAATGTGACAGTGACAGTTAATGTGACAGTGACAGTGACAGTGACAATGACAGTAGCAGTGAAAGTGGCAGCGACAGTGATAGTGAAAGTGAAAGTAATTGTAACAGTGAAATTGAAAGTGGCAGTGACAGTGACAGTGTATGTGGCAATAAAATTGAAAGAGATAATGACAGTGACAGTGACAGTGACAATGTCAATGACCACGACAGTGACAATGAAAGTGTCAGTGATAGTGACAGTGGCCCTGCCAAAATGGGAGGCTCTTCTATGAAAAGTTGTAAAGAAGGAAAACAACATTGACAATCTTCGAAAATCCTCTTTAACTCACTATGGAAAACAGTCTTTGTTTTTGCGTTAGGCTTCGAGGCATATGTGCACCACGCACTTTGTGATGACCGTTAAGTAGCTAACTTTAAGTGAAAAAGACCATGATATCGAGCAGCTTGGGGCAGTGACTTGGCATTGCAAGATATCTCAGATCAGGTCTCTGATTGGTTGATTCGAAATTTGGTACGAAATGGCACACAAAAACGCATTCAGGTATATGTACCTTTATGATCCAGTTGCATGATGCTTTGTTGAAAATGCAGAAACCTCTCATTTACGCTTGTATTTAGACCAATCAAAACTTGGGCAGCATCCTGCACTGCGAAACGGATATCCTTTAGCTCTTTATTTCTGCCCTAAAAAATAAAACAGACCAAATCATTGTGTTAGAGAATTAGTGGGCCTACTAACGTTGATAAAATAAGTAGAGCAGTCCACGTTTTGCTTTTGAACATGATGATGATAGGGACTGTAACAGTGAGAGATTCAGATAACGACACATTCTTAGCGTTGGTATTGAAACTTACCTCGTTTTTTATGTTTTGCATATCTTTTTTCATCTGCCATAAAGTAGGAAACTCATGTTAAACTCAGTGCACTAATTATAATTTTTTCCCAATTTAGATAGAACTGGAAATGGATGAATTTAAACTTGCCTTTATTTCTAGCTCCTCCAACTCTGCTGAGACCTAACACAAGGAAGAAAAGAAAAGAAACTACTCAACATTATATCATTTTTCTAATGAATGGTTTATTCTTAGTGATGATTTATAATCATTCTCATTCTTTTCATTATTAAGATTAAAATGATCATTACGATTATTAGAGGTGAATGAACGGCAAACTTACGTTTTTCTTCAGTTCTTTTACATCCCTTGAAACCTATAACAATAAAAAAATGTAAAAAATATTCCTGATTGAGTTTCTTTGTACAATAATACTTTCTTGTGATTTCTTATTCATAATTATCTAATGATGATGATGGCTATAGAGGTGCGCAGTTTGCTTGATAAGGTTTGTACCTACTATGCTTCCAAAGTTGGTTAAAAAAATTAGGAGAACACTGGTAATGTCTGGAACAATTACACCCGAAAGGACCTATAGTAATGTTTATCAGGCTCCCCCAGGCACACAACAGCCTGATTAGAAATAACATTTAGATCACTCTATTGAAAAAGTTAAAGCAGAAGAAGTGTAGTGTTGTTAATACAAAAATGATGCATCTAGCCTGCGCCCCAGGGAAGTATTAAAGCTCTGTTTAAAAATGTCTATACCATATTTACTAATAATCTGCGAGTTAAAAGTCCTCTTGAGGCCCTCAGTCTTATGTACATACATGTACCCATGTATTTCACGTCAGTGCACTTTTGCTTTTAACAAATCACGGCTAAAGATTAAGAATTGCTCCTACTAAGTAATCTGTTAATGCAGAGAGGTTCCTTTTCAACTCTTGCACATTCTTTTGAAGTTCTGACGCTTCTAGAAAAGGGGAAACAATAAAAAAAACATAGAAAATGTAAAATAAAAAAAAGTGAAGGATTTCAAATGAAAAGATGAACACATGGATAAATAGATAAAAGATAAAGCAATTAACACATGTTGAAGTTTCATATACTGATAAGCAAATGCTGACACCGTTCACCAAACATCTTTTTAATACAAAAAGGGAGAAATAGGACCAACTCATTTTTGAACTATTACAAACAATCACTATCAAGAGAATTATTTGTTCAACTCTCAAAAATTTGGTAAGCAAAAGGCCTTTTTTTCCCGCTTCTTATATGTAAACGATCTTTCCAAGTTAGTGCATCATTCCTAAGGAAGAGGGTAAATTGTACGCCTATAGTAACAGCACTACATTTACGAGAAATAATGTAGAAATTGAGAAGAAAAAGATAATTTCGATCTGCACCTAGAAAAGAGTCGATTATGGCTTGAAGCAGTCTAGCTTCCTTTGAATTTGACAATAGTTTGCTAGTAACGCTTCACCCCACGGATTTTCGATAAGATTCTGACAAAATTCTACGCTGAAGTCCGGAAAAAAAATGGAAGAGAATACGAAACCTGCTCACTTTGCATTGTGCAGGCATCAGTCGACAGGTATCTCCGCCAAAACTATTATTCGACATCCATCATTAGCGAGTGAGAGTTCAAGAAGTCTCTAGAGACTCTAAATTCCAAGGCAAAATGTCAGAGATGCCAAGGCAAAGAGAAATTGGCCAACAGAGCTCAGCCACACACTCGAGTAGACGAAGAATAATTTTGGAGTGAAGGAAAATTTAAAAGTCACAATGGTGTTGCCTGTACAAACGTTACTTTAAGAATCTGGCAGATTATTTGGGTTTCAGAGGCCGCTAGGACTATTACAACGCTTACGTTGAAGATTTTTCCATTTTTCAAATGGCACCTAGTAGCAAAGTTGTTCAGTTTGAAGAAAATCCAACCAAAACCAGGCAAGGCGGATTGAGAAACAAAACCCGAAGTTCTCCTCAGCAAATGTGGTCTACCGACGGTGGTGAATGGGATCTCGTGCGGCTTTGCGAAGAGTGGCTTGCACGTCGACCCCATCCAATTAGAAATTCCGGCCCTCTGTGCCTTGAAACTGTTTTTAGCCCCTCCATAAGTGTGGGTTGGCCAAATCGAGAATGGGTGGGCATCGAATCAGCCAAGTAATGAAGTCAGTTGCAAGTTGTTTACGAGAGGAGCGAGCCAAGAAAATAACAAACCATTCCACAAGAAAAACGGTCGTTGCGAAATTAAAAGAAGCGGGCCAATCACTTCATAACATTATCCAAGTTACTGGACATGACAGAGTCTACGCTGCATGATTAGGACCAAACAACGGAGAGCGAAGGAAGGTAATTGTCTCGTATAGCAAGCGGGTACTATGCTGCAACATCGACTTTATCAGTGATAGTATAAAGGTCGATCGCCGGCAACTATTTCTTCCTCTTCTCCAGGCCCAGAAGATATAAACATAAAGGAAAAAATACCAGCTCATCCGTAAAAAAAGTTGTAATGCTTTCTTTTGTTTCTTGAGATAGCTGTAGTTGATGTATGCCGATTGTATTTTCGAAACTTACTACGGCGCGAGTTTCAAATTGTGTGTATTTTTTATAAAACGCCAGAACTGTCTTATGTCAATTTGCTTTTTGATATGCAGGGGAGTTCCCATTATATGCAGTGCTTTTTTTATTAGATGCCGTACCCCTCTCATTATATGTGCTACTTATGATGTTATAAGCTGTACTTTTGTCGTTATATGCAGTACGTTTGTCGTTATATGCTGTGGTTTTGCTACTATATGTAGTGCGTTTGTCATCAAATGCAGTGATCTTTCCATTATACCTACATTTTGTCATTCTATAAGCAGTGTTTTGTCATTATATAGGGTAGTTTACGCATTATATGATGTACAAACGATATAACCTCGTGTACATTTCGCTTTATTTGCTGTCCTTTCTTCGTTATATCGAACCGTTGTTATGATCTACCCACAATGCAAAGCACGCGTGTCGGATCCAAGCTCCTCGCAGCCTGATGCCGCCAGTTTGGTTTGTTTTTGCGGGAAAGTCGAAGAAAGGAGTCTATTATGGAAGCCATCCTTGAGCAATTGGGGCTTAGTGCCCTTTTGGAAAGATTCAGCGATGAGAAAGTGGATACACATGTCGTATTGGCGATGTCGGAAAGTGCTCCAATTCACTTAGGGGTCGCGACCATGGGCGATCGAATTCGTATTCGAATTCGAAACAACTTTGCAGGGAAGCCGTAGACTGCAGAACGGTGTCGATTCTGTCGATCGCAGTTCATCCGGATCCGGATATAATAAAGCAAATTGACGGGCCTGATTTTTTTCTCAGGCCTTATTTCAACTGGTAGTTCATTAGTGTTCATAACTATGAGGATCGCTTATATTCGTTTCTTCAACCGCATTGCACATATATGATTTTCATATATTTACAGTCACATAAGGCAGTGTTGGCATTCCATACTGCATAGTCGTTTCATACGAATTCGATCACCCATGGTCGCGACCCCTAAGTGAATTAGAGCACTTTCCGACATGGCCAATACGACATGTGGATCCACTTTTTCATCGCTGAATCTTTCCAAAAGGGTACTAAGCCCCAATTGCTCAAGGATAACGAAGAAAGGACAGCAAATAAAGCGAAATGTACGCGAGGTTATATCGTTTGTACACCATATAATGCGTAAACTATCCTATATAATGTCAAAACACTGCTTATAGAATGAAAAAATGTTGGTATAATGGAAAAATCACTACATATAATGCATAAGCACCACATGTGGTAGCAAAACCACAGCATATAACGACAAACTTACAGCATATAACGACAAAGCACAGCTTATAACATCATAAATAGCACATATAATGAGAGGAGTACCGCATCTAATAAAAAAAGCACTGCATATAATGGGAACTACACTGCATATAATAAAGCAAATTGACCTAAGACAGTCCTGGCGTTCCATAATTTTTCGTTCTTTGGCTGTAACGCCTGGTTGATTATTTAATTGATTGACACTTGAACGGTGGAATGATTGGTTGTTGTTAAGTAATCGTTTTGCTTGAGTGGTTATAGTCTTTATTATTATTTTTTTTTCAACTTTGTTTTAAAAGCCGATTTTAAACGTTGCATTTCGCTTTCGTCGAAGATTTTAATGGTCATGTTTTAAATAATCATGTTTTTTAGGTTCATTTTTTTCCCGAAATTGTAATTGTTATAATTAATTGGCAACAGGACTTAGTGTCGCCCAATTCTGTCAGTCATGTTACGAGTGATTGACAATCACTTTTATGATTACACACCGAATTGAACTCCACTCGGTCTGTAACCATTTTTAATTATCTACATGAAACTTTGAATTTTCTTGGTGTGTATGTTAATCAAAATTTCAATTTCAAAGTTTAGAAAGGGGGGATTGATTTTCATGTTAATAAATGAATTCACGTGTTTAATACTACAAGCACCATTGAAAACATGGACATTTATGCTTTTCACTATTTTTTATAACCACATCTTTTGTCAGATATTATTACGTATATGATTTACTTTTCTTGCCCCGACTTAACAATTTTAGGTATTGGAAAAAGATGAAAAATGGTCAAAGTTCTCGATTCAATGACTCGGAGCGTTTGCGACATTTACAACGTTTCCAGCCTTTGCATACTACATGACGCTAACTTGGTGTTGAGAGGCTCACATCATTAAGATACCCTTTTGAAGAAAGCACTTTATATGTCAAAGATAGATTATTCGCTAGTTAAATTCGATATTTTTCCTTTTATCCCAAGTAACCGTGACAACATCCTGCAAGCGTCTGACTGTGATATTCAACGCTCAGTTGTAACAACTTAGCCTTACTTAAATATCAAATCATACAGACACAATAGGAATGCCCTTGTTGTTCATGATTACAGATAAGTATTATGATGGACGGATTTTCCCTTCTATAAACAATTTTCTTATAAATCCTATACAAATCATAAAACTCAAATCCCATCGAAACGGAAGTTCCTCTAATTTCCTCCTAAATAAGAGATGGTAAGGACCTAAGTGAATTATTTTTTGCTTAATACTTACAACAGGTAGGAGCAATGGTAGCCTCACCTGTAGAAACTTGGCACCGTGTTGTCATGATTGCCACAGCTAAAACCAAAGTGGCAAGGGCTGTTAAGAGCGAAGCAACAGCGATGGCAGATGCGATAAAGAATGATTGGTTATGCTTCACTGTATCAGAATCTTTATACGGCTGTTTTTCGTTTGGTTTTGCCTGTGAAGTGTCCTTTCTGAAAACTACATGGTCATAGGTTTCGGCGTTATCTTCCTGTTTAGATTCCATTTCGAAATAAATATTCTCCTGCCCGACCTTGATCCTTGTACCCATCATCGGATGGTATGATAGTTGTAGTGTGACCTTCAAGAATGTTCTAGAGGTAGCTGTGTCATGCTGAGTTATCCCTGAATCAATATATAAGTGGAATCTGTTGTAATGTTTCGGAACGTTCTAGATCCTCAACCGTACCTATAAAAGCCGAGTAGATGTAGCGAGTAGTTTAGTTGCTGGTATAACCCGTCAGTTATCAATAAAAGTGTATGCTGCAGAATACAAGACGTCCGCACTTCAATTGTGCCGTTTGTGAAACAGATCAACTTTAGACTCTTCTCGGGGCGAAACGTGCTTAGAGAGACCTAAGAGATGCTGAAATGCGATGCGATATGATCATATGATCATCACTGACCCGATGAGAGAGCTAAGATTGACTGGTTCATGAGCTGTCTTAAATAGAAAAATTACCGAAGGAATTTGTCTCGACGTAGGCTTATAGATTGTACAATAAAGGATTGAACTGACCTTAAATGATGACGAAAGAATTATTGAACAAAATGATTATGCTGTCTTGAAACTAATGTAGGTTATCACTATCCACCCACTTTCCAGTGTACAGTGAGATGAGATATCAGGGTAGAAACAAATGAGGTATAGAGGTTTTTTCGCTTGCAAAAAAAATTGTTTTGGACCTGACTCAAACTTCTTTTGCACCTTTATTTTCAATTTTTTAAAAAATATACATATATTACTATTACATCACTCTGGAGTGTCAACAATAGGGTTTTTAACAATTAGGCGAGCGTCTACAACTTAAATGGCTCTTATTTCCTCTAAGGTAAATACACCATCAAGCGAAAATTGCGTGAAATTATAAAGTCGGGCCATCTCAGTTTTCCAAAAACTCGAAAGGAAAATTCTATGAATCTTTGGAAATTAACAGTACAATTCCTAAACTGAGAGTTTGGCATTATTGTTCGCACTGAATGCGTTTGGCTTGAAGTCATTACCGGAACTTTACCACCGGCCACAGAACTTACACAGGCGTTATTAACATACCTTATTATTGTCAGAAAGAGCACTTTTCTGGCAGCTGAGCTTGACCTTTTTTTAGTTTTTATGCTTTGTACATCTTCAATGGCGCAAAAATACTTTGATTTCTCTCACGAACGCGGCAAAAAAGTGTCGCGAACATAGCAATGGCTTCTCGATTTTAATTGGCTGCTTTCATTTGTTTATTTCAGCGTGCTAAGTATAGGTAATCACATGAGGCCAAGTACTATTAAGGATTAATTGCACGAGAGTTTTCAAAATTTTCCAAAATTGCCCTAGTCGCGAAGCGACGAGGGCAATTTGGAAAATTTTGAAAACCCAAGTGCAATAATAGCATAATCATTAATTATTAATCCTTAATAGTACGAGGTCTCATGGGATTACTTGTTTATCAATAAAGGGCAAAATTTATACGAAGGAAAATCACGCGCGCAGTCTATTTTTATCTGGGAAGCCTGTTTAGCGCTACGGCAAATCATCAATCAAATTGAACTGACCAATCGATTCAATGAAATTTTATTCTCCAAAACTGTGTCGTGATACACTGCCAAAAGTCTAGAAAACAAAGCTCATTTCAACAGAGCGTTTCTGCCAACAGAAAAACAACAAAGTAACAGGTAATCATGCCCTCTCTTGATTACTAAAAATGCCCTCGATTAAGAAAAAAATGCCCTCTCTCTCAACCAATCAGCGCTCAGTAATTTTGCCCTTTATTGATAAAACACACGAACCGACAAAATGATAATATTTAAATTCTTGGCATCATCTTGATAAGCTTTAGCTCGAGTTAAAATCGACTACCGTTGTACTAGAGAAAAAGAAAGAGATCCGACCAGGCGGGTTGTGGCTTCACTAGAAGGATATGAGATATCTTAGAACACAGAATGAATAAGGTAGTTTGTATCTCAAGCTAAATCGACTGGACCGCTCTTACGAAGTCTTAAATACGTAAAAGTTTTTATCGATGATCAAAGGAAACATCGCTGACTCGGTCTTTTTTCTCGGTGAATCTTTGTTGGTTTCAAAAGATGATAACCTCTAATCTAGTTTTAAGAGGCATTACAACAATTCCGAGAGCTTTTGTATTTATTCGGTTACTGATGCGATTAATAAGAAAGCAAACAAACAAACAAAAATACAAAATTGCTCTTACCGAATTATTTTGTAGAGCCGAGAGGATTCTCGCAACTCCTAAACCTTCTTTTCGATCTGTGACTTATCTGGAAGAGTAAATAGTTTAATACTTGTAAATGGAAAAATATGAAAAATGATTCGACGCAGAGGGTTTGATTTATTATATACCTGCATTTTATACAAGTAAATCTCATGACTATATGTCGAACATTTTCTTTGTTTCGCTTTCATCCCTCGCGTGTTTGAGATAGCAATAAATAAGGCCATTGCACACAATCCCATACATGTGATTTATCAATTCAAGAGTGATAGGTTTTTCAGTTATAAATTTTCCTCTTTTTTAGTTGGTGTTTTGTTTAAGAATAATTAATGTGTTTTACAGCAATATGCTTGATGTGCCACACTCGCCGATCGGAGTTGTGTGAGAGCAAACGAATTTACTGTTAAAGAGATATGTTTTTCAACGCTCAGTTGTCGCAACTTAGCCTCATCTAAATATCAAATCATGCAGACATAATAGAATTGCCCATGTTGTTCATGATTACGACTAAGTACCATGATAGACGGATTGCCCCTTGTAAGCAATGTCATTTTCTTAGACTTGAAATCCTCTACTAATCATCAGTGCGGAGCAAGCTTTAGTTAATAAAGGTCAAATATTTCTAACTCTGTACGAAATTCTTCAAGAGGTTACTTTTTAATTTGGAGATAAAAATTTTATGCGAGAGTAATTGGTTGATAAATTGGACTTTTTACAAAAAAAAAAGAACGTGGCTTTTATTGACCCAATTTCGTGGAATCTTAATAACAAAAATACTCAAATCATGTCGAAACGAAAGTTCCACTAATTTTCTCTTCGAACAGGCAATTAAATGGTCGAGACCGAAATAAATTATTGTTTGTTTTATCGTATCGTACGCGTTTGACTGATGCCACTTTTAAAATTTCAATAAATCAAGACTTACGAGTGTTTATTTACAACAGAAAGGAGCAATGGTAGCCATACCTGTTGAAACCTCGCTCCGTGTCGTCATGATTGCCACAGCTAAAAGTGGCAAGGGCTGTTAAGAGCGAAGCAACAGCGATGGCAGATGCGATAAAGAATAATGGGTTTTGCTTCACTGTATCAGAATCTATATACGGCTGTGTTTCCACGTTTGGTTTTGCTTGTGAAGTGTCCTTTCTGAAAACTACATGGTCGTAGGTTTCGGCGTTATCTTCCTGTTTAGATTCCATTTCGAAATAAATATTCTCCTGCCCGACCTCGATCTTAGTATCCATCATCGGATGGTATGATTGTGCCGTTTGTGAAACAGATCAACTCTAAACTCTTCTTGGGACGAAACGTGCTTAGGCAGACCAAAGAGATGCTGAAATGCAATGCGATACGATCATATGATCATCACTGACCCGATGAGAGAGCTAAGATGGACTGGTTCGTGAGCTGTCTTAAAATAGGCAAATTGACAAAAAGAATTTGTCTCGACTTATACAGGCGTTATTAAAATACGTTGTTATTGTCCGAACAAGCACTTTTCTGGCGGCTGAGCCATCCTGTACCAAATATTTTTTAGTTTTTATGCTTTGTGCATTTTCAATGGCGCAAAAACACTTTAATTTCTCTCACGAACGCGGCAAAAAAGCGTCGCGAAGATTGTACGATAAAGGATTGAACTGACCTTAAAAGATGACAAAAGCATTATTTAACAAAATGATGATGCTGTCTTGATATCGATCCAGGTTATCACTAGCCACCCACTTTTACAGTGTACAGTGAGATATCAAAGTAGGAGCAAATGAGGTATAGAGGTGTTCATTTTGATGTTTTAGTCTTCGATGGGCTGAAGTCAAACCAAAATTAAAATTTTCTTGCCTTTAATGATCCACTGGTTTCGTAGAGGCCACCTTTGACTGCATGTAATTCTAACGTAATCTGAGAGGTGACATGAAACATTTTCCGAAATGGCTACAGTACATGACAGTGTGGCAAAATTGGTGCCTAGCTCGAAATATCGACGATAAAATGGAGTGTTTCCCTCCAGGAATTTTGGATGAATAAATGATGATAGTGTTCGAAAATTCATTAATTTATTTGAAATATGCTGTAGTTGCCTTGCGTTGTGAAACGGACCTGTCTTGAGACAGACGACGTTGAACGCACAACACCAGTTACTTGGGGCGGAGTTTAGATTTGGCATTGACGAAAACTCTCTTTGATTGGATTGATTTAACTGATTTTTTTGCTGAAAAAAATACCGTCGTCTCCTCAAGAGGGAGACTTCTTATAAGCCCTTCTAAAAATGCAATTATTTTCTGGACCCAAATGTTTCATCCAGGGATAAATCTCTGACTCTGTCACAGTTAATATTGATAAGTGATTTACGTGTGCTCCTTTTATTACATAAACCAACAGAATACGAATTGTTCGAAATTTGCGCATGATAAAACGCATTGTTTATCATTCTTTAATTAGACTGGGAGTTTAACCTTAAATTATCAATCAAATCCCTTCATTATTTTACTTTTTTATTAGATACTTTTCTAAAGGTGCACTATAAGTCTGTAATTTAGTCTTCAGGGTAGTTTAGAAATACTGCTTTGGGAACATCTCACTTTTATTGTGAGGCACGCTGATGTCAATGAATACTTCACCCATACGATTCCTTCTCAAAAACTTTTTTTCAAAACTTTTTCCAAAAAATTGACCATATCAATTTTGATAAGCTTTGTTTGAGCTGCAAACTGCAATCATTCCACTCATCGAGAAATACCGATCAGGTTATGAATAGAGAAGGAAAAACGGTCTCAATTACAAACTAGTGACTTGAATGAGTTTGACTGTGTTGACAAGAGTCTAATTGCAGTACAGTAATGCTGTAGTGACATAAGAAATCCGGTATGAGGCCAAATAATCAGGCAATGCCAATGATTGAACAAGCACACTGAAGGTGCTAATAATGACAGACAAACGCATTGAAAGAAGAAGAAAAAAACGCGCTTTTAAAATTATTTTGACTCAAAAAATTCACGCCAGTATCAAGTAAGAGCATGATTGGCATGTGTACGGTAATGCCGCCGATGGCCAGGGGAACACATTCAGTTTCTTTATTTCTGAGCTTTTGCGGCCTTTTTGTTGTCGTCTAAGAATTATTTTGACTCTTTATTACAATTTCTACTTATCACATAGTTCAACTACTAGTCACATACAATAAAAATAGGCAAACACTAGCAATAATGTGTCAGTGAAAACAGTCAGCAGTACAACCAACAAATGAACTTCATTTGCTGCGTGTGTCTTTCACCGACACATTATTGCTTATGTTTACCCATGCGTAGCTATGAAAAAAGTTCTTTATAAGGGAATATGGCATATTCCCTGAATATGAATTCTTATGTAGCCACCAGGTCATTTCTGAAATTGAAATTAACAGAATTCTAAAAATTTGATAGTCTACCGAGGGGAGGCAATAGAGTTTAGTACTGACTTGAAAGCGAAGTGAACACATATTGCACCAGTCAGCTGCGTGTCATAGAATTCAGTTGAAAATTCGAATCATCAACTGAATTAATGCGTCCTTTACACTTGACAGGAAAATTGTTACACCTCAGCACGCTACTGTTGTGCGGCCTCACAAGCGGCAGCACAAAAAATGACCAACCCAACAAGGTTGTATTTTCTTCTGCTCTTTCACTCACTGCCTGCGGACCTTGGCTTAAATTGGCTGACTATTCTCAGGTAATTTGCCACTTACTGCAACTGCGTAAATTCGACAGTAATAAGGCATCAACGATTAGAGAAACAGCATAACTAATTTAGGACTGCTTAATTTGTTCGTCCTATGGCCGCTGTTTGAACACTCCATTATCTTTGACACATAGAATCATGTCAGGTGAAGAGTTTTTGAACCACGCACGGTGTTGGGAGAACACGAGAAAAGCGGAATAACTTAAACATAACACTGTAACATTAATTGTAGGAGGCGCAGCCAAGTGATTTACAAGCTTTTTGAGAACGTATTGGCACCGATAACTCGCGTTGAAATTGTAAAGAATACCGACCAGAAATAACGGATGCAAGATTATGATGAGGGCTTAAAGTGCTACTGAAGAATGCTGCAAGTTCTACGGAGAACAAGCAAACAGTGTGGCCAGAATTGGTCTAGCGATTGTGCCTGACAACCTGTACGGAAAGTCTCGTGAGTCCTCAAGCCAAAGAAGCAGTTTTAAAATTTTCTGGAGCTTGTTTAGAGAAATAAAGGGTCAGTTGTAGATTTTTCCCTATGATATATATTATAATATCTTAACATCAAATTCTTAAATAACATTATTAGATCGCATTATGACAAAAGTATCAAAATCGAAGGACAGCAATATCGAGCGATATTATGTATACACTGGTTCAAACGCCGTTCAGATATATATATATGTTATTTGCCGGCTGGGAGGTCCGTATGGTGAAAAACTATGACCGAGGTCTTGAAAATACTGCCCAAGGCCGTAGGCCGAGGGCAGCATTAAGAGAGATGCCTCAGCGAAACATTTTCATTTCCGAAACGATAAAGGTGATTTAAAAGGCTTCCAAACAAACTTTGAAACATTATTTTTACAAGTATCTGTCACAATCTGACACCTGTCAATTAGAGAGCGCGTAAGAAAAAAAAAATCGTAGGAACATTTGAAAACCAACAGAACTAGTTTGGCAAGGCCTGTCACGACAATGTTTTCTTAAAAATCAGTTAATGATCTAACGGAAAGTATTATTTACTCTCATCGACCATTCATTCATGTACGAAGATTTACCTCTGCTGAGGACAGCATTTTCAAGACCTCGGTCACAGTTTTTCACCATACGGACCTCCCAGCCGGCAAATAACATATATATATATATATATATATATATTTTTTTTTTTTTTTTTTTTTTTTCAACGCGGTACACTCTTCTCTTTTAACCAAATTTGTTTCTATTCCCTCAGCTTAAACTTAAAGAAATTAATTTGATCACTCTATGGTCAGAAAAGCCATGCTTATTTGATGTAACGTCCAGCGACTACAGTAATCGTCTCAAGACGGACTGCATTTCAATAAATCCGTGTCTTCGACCACAATTTTCTATTGTCCCACCTTTCAGAACGCTTCCTGGAGCGCCTTAGCGGTAAAATTATGGCGGCAGCCGACATTTTTTTCACTTTGCTGTCGCCATTTTGTTTGTCTACATTGGTTCACGCAATTTTTAAACGTCACCCGATGGAACCTGGGATCAAGGCTGAAGTCTACGGTGGCCCATAGAGGACATGCCACTTTTTTTTTTATCGTTATTTTTTTTTTAATCGCGCGATAAATGATAAATTATCGCGCGATGGCTGTTAAATTATTGCGCGATAAATTATCGCGTGATAAATGAAAAATTCGTGCGCGATAAATAAAAATTATCGCGTGATAATTTATCATTTATCGCGCAATAAATGGGAAACATGTTTAATAGGTCACTTAATCGGCTGTCACGCACGTTGTTTCCGTGGACGACAATGGTTACCACAGTTAAAGAAGGTATGTTTTGAGGTCAATAGTTCATTTTATTTACGTAAAGAGATTAATTACCAGTACTTTGCTATACTTCTACGACACATAGCTCTGTGAATCTGTACAGTAAACCTTGATTTTGCGAAATCTTACGAGACACTTTCAGGGATGACTTTCAGTGTCTGAGAACGAGAGTGGATTATCTAATCCGTCTCGTTTCGCTAATTACAGTAAACTCAGCAGCCGACAATTTTTTTCGCTTCGCTGTCGCCATTTTGTTTCTATTGACCTCAAAACATACCTCCTCAGCTGTGGCAGCCATTTTCGTCCACGGAAACAACGTATATGAAAGCCGATTACGTGACCTAACATGTTTCCCATTTATCGCGCGATAATTTTTCACTTATCACGCGATAATTTTTCATTTATTGCGCGATAATTTATCATTTATCACGCGATAATTTTCATTTATCCGTCAAACCTAAATAAATATTAAGTGGCCATGATTCCCAAGAAATGTGTAAGCCGTGTGAGTGTGACATCTGCATACTGGATGAAAAACATACAATCCTTTTTAATTTGATATTACTCCAGTATATTTTCTTTTTTTAAGAGATATTTTGGAATTCTCACATTGAAATTTGATGCAGCCAGGGATAAATTCTCGAAATCGGTTTCACGCAAGAAATTGATCACGATTAGATAATGCATCTATGTTATAACAGGAGCGTAACTGGGGGGGAGGGTTTTCTCTGGAATTCCTAGGCACCCGTGTCGTCCCACCTTCCCCCCTCCCTTTATAAGCGTCTTTCTTTTTTGCCTTACTAAGTGAAACACAGCGTGAAGGTGAATACGAAAATCTGGTGAGTACCCCCTGTTTGACACAGTGTGAGCCCCTTTTAGAAAAATCTAAGCTACCTGTCTGTACGGGAAAGACTGAATATAATTCTTTTCCGTATTGACTGACAGGTGAGAACGTTAATAAAAAGAGAACGGGCGCGAAAGTTAGTGGTGAAAAAGGAACCGAGTTTCTGATTTAATAAATCATGTACACCTTTGAATGGGTATGGATGACAGGAAAGTAGCTCAGCCTATTAAATTATAGATATTTCTGAATTGCCACCAAACATCGTGTAAAGTAAACACAATGTCACAAAATTGGGTATTTTCAATTGAGTGTGGAAAGTAACGCTACTTTGCGATCTTGGTCACGTGCGTTTTCTCACGCTTTGGGCAAATAACCTGATTTTTACTCCACCTCCTGATTATGCTCATTAATTTGATTTTGCTTTGAGTTTGGTTTTACAACACTCAACTGAAATACTCTCTAAATGAAAACCCAGTTCACTGGGCATATTTACCAAATAGCACTTCCGTTAAATCACTGAATTGTTCTTCGTCTCGTTTCTGATTCAATACTATATTATTTTCTTCACAAAAAATTCTGTTTATCAAACGGTTCCCTGTTTCTCCTCTTATAGCTGACACTCCCAGTAGTGCATGTGGCAAAACATCTGCGTTTCCCATGTTGCTGAACCAAATTCGCAATAACACTTATAGGTTCTCTTCCCACCTGAGGTGGGGCTTGAATAGTTAGCAACTTTTGCATCATTTGTATCACAGTTTACACCAATAAACGTCTTACCCTGCAGGAAAAAAATACACTTAATGATAATGTTAACAGTGATGATAATAATGAAAATGATACATGATGTCAAGATTTGGAAATGCGAAGACTTAAACCATGTATTTCCTTTTTGTGATTAGGTAAGCGTAAATGTTACACCATTCATGATGTAACTTGTACGCGGCCGACGACTAGAAAGAGACATCCATTGTGCACCATGTTATTATAAGCGTAGCCTTCAAATGTACGAACCCAACAAATGAAATACGAGTTCTTATTTCAATAATGGGGTCTAAATGTATACGCTGAGAATAAACAACGCATTACTAGGTTCCTATGCGGGCAGGTCGTTCGCACATCATCTTTTCAGTTTATTATTATTTTTTTAATTGGCCGAGAAACAGAGTCAGCAGTTTTTTTTTAAATTATGTATTTGCAAACCTTTTTTCGTTCCATGACGGGCTAAGGATATCATTATTTGCAGAATTATAAAACTTACCGTAGATATCCTAAAGGGTACGAAATTGTAAAGAACGCATTTTAATTTACATCTAGCGGTGAAATGAACCTGCCCAATAAGTTAGTGCTGAAGGCCGTCATAGGTTGTTCAATGTCTCCTTTTTTATATGCTAAAACATCAACTCGCCAGAAAGTGATGAGATATTAAGACTTAAAAGCGTCGAAATGAACTTGGGAGTTCAGTATACTTCGAATCTCAAAAGCGAGATGGCCTAAAGCTAGAAATTGAAAAGGAAGCTTGTTGCCTCTGAGAGACTCTTCGATATTTGGATTACTGTTTGTACCGGTAAATATCATTTTAAGCGTTAATATGTCCTAAAAATATCATTAAGTAGAAGTTGTTTTCATTTCAGAATCATACAGCTTTCAGCATTTTCAAATGAATGCTACGCGAATTTTCTGGCCGTGAAGTTCAGTAAACAACTATTTCACTGAAAAATCTGTCCACCGGTTCTCGTTCACGACAGACAGCTGCACGTTTTCGCTTCTAAACAGCAAGTTTAAGTGGTTCTACGGAAAGAGGCTTGACCTCTAGAATTTTCTTGGCCATTCTGTCTTCCTTTCTTTAAGATAGCGTCTATCATCTACTAACCCCGACAAATTTGCATATCGACTTAAAGCGTGTTCCGCATTTCTTATCGTAAACCGTTATTTCTGAGGAAAACGTTTGGAGTAAAAATACCAATTGCTTCCCTAATAATTGGGTAAACAAAACCAAAACGGGCTGATTTTTGCATGAAATGACGTTGATACCACTCTTATGGAAGCTGAAAATGTAATCAACAAAAACGTTTATGCCGCTAAAAGACGCTTATAGGATTTCTTTAAATCTATATATCTTTGAAATAACTTCCTTCATTGCGACATTTAACCTATCTACCTTTAAACTCGAGAAAAAAATCCCGGGAACCCCTCTACGTTCAGTTTAAAGATCAAAAGTAATAAAGCTTCCTAGAGTTCTTTTATGATTTTGAAGAACCAACAATAGATAAAGTTTGGGAACAAATTTTTAATAAAATAATTAATTCTTTTTTTCTGTACCCTATATAGAGCTGATACGTAACTTGCGTTTGGTTCTGTCACTCGCACTTCTTGTCTAGCGAACGAACCTGCTGTCATTCCAGAGCTGGATAAAGTCTTGAAAACACAGAAATTGGCCCCGGGCTCAGGTGATTCCTAGGTACCATTGCAACCGGACGGTCCACCAGAGCCCTGAACACCAGGTTCTCCAGATGGTCCCGCATGACCCTGAGTACCATTATGTCCAGGAAGCCCGGAAGGTCTGGTAGGTCCAATGTCACCATTAGTATCATTGTATCCTGGAGGTCTGAGAGGTCCGGGCTGGAATAAATATGTTTTGGACCCGACTCAGAACTTTTTTTTTTTGCACTTGTTTTTTGATTTTTATCATAAAATATATAACTTTACCCCCTAGAGTATTGAAAGATAAAAACCGCAAAAATGTCAACAAAACAGTCTTAACGTCTACAACTTAGATGGCTTTTATTGAATTGAACAAATCTGACCATTTGAGGTTTCGAAAAAATACAAAAGGAAAATTCGAGCTTGCCGAGCTTGTCTCCCCTGAAAGAGAAACACGACTAGAATATTCGAACAAGTCGTTTTCTGGCGGCTGAGCTATCCGAGTGTTTCTCCCCGCTTCTTGAGTTCACTCGAAGACCGGCTGATTTCTAAGGCTTGCATAACTGCGATGACTGGAGATCGCAATGATGAGCTGGCATGATTGCAGTCGCTCTGACACCGTCATGATTACTAAGAATTTTAACAGCTATGCCAATTTGGCAATATTTTTCATCGTTCTTGTTTTGTTCTGTTTTGTTTTTGAACACGGAACTTTACATGCTATACGAGTGCTAGCTGTGTTTGATTTTTATTACCATACCTAAGCTTGCAATCTAACTGAGCGTGGAAACCTTAAAAGCTGAGACTTTCCATTTCGTTTTCTCTTTGAGGATTTTGGTCTCTGCACGCGTTATAATTGCTTAAATGAAGGCATCTAGCATGTTTACAAACCTTTGTTTGGTTCTTCTGTTGCTACTTGCCGGCTCGCTTGTTCCGAAATTTCAATTTCAATTAACCAAAAAAGAAGCTGGAGAGAAGTCCGGGAAAAAGCTCGGACATAGTACAATTTGGCAGATGGCGTGGCAACTTTAGCTCAGCTCAATGCTCTGTACTCTCATACAAAAAAAAAAAATATTGCTCTTACCGAATTTTTTTTGTAGAGCCGAGAGGATCGTCTCCAACTCCTAAACCTTCTTTTCAACCTATGATTTATCTGGGAGAGTAAATAGTTTAACAATCATGCCACAATAAGAATAATAACTCAACGGACAGGGTTAGATTAACTCTTTAGATTGATTATATATCCGCATTTTATACCAATAAATGTAATGACTATTTGTTGAACATTTTGCTTCGCTTTCATCCCTTGCGTGTTTGAGATAGCAACTAGCGAGGTCATTGTTCATTATCACTTACATGAGATTTAAGAATCCAAAAGTAAAGTGGAGGTTGTATTATTTTTTTTCTTTTAATAATAATAATCGATGTGCTTTTACAATAATATGCTTGATGTGCCACACTTGCGAATCGGAATTGTGTTCGTGAGAGAGCAGACGAAGTTACTGTTTTGGAGGATAAAGAAATGTGTTATTCAACGCTCAACTGTCAGCTGTCACAATAAAGGTCAAATATTTCAAACTCTGTACGAAGTTCTTCAAGAAATTATTTTTTTTAACTTGGGGTGAAAACTTTACGCGAGTGTATTTGGTCGATAAATAGGGCTTTTACTTAAAAAAGAATATGGCTTTTATTGACCCAGTTTCGAAGAATCTAAATAATAACAACACTCAAATCATATCGAGACAGAAGTTCCTCTAATTCCCTCTTTGGACAGGGAAAGGTCAGGACTGAAGTGAATTATTTTTTTGCTTCATCGTGTCGTTAATCAATTCACTTTTTCAGTCACGTTTATGATTTGAATAAACAGGAAATAACAAATTTGACAGGAAGGAGCAGTGGTAGCCGTACCTGTAGAAACTTCGTCCCGTTTTGTCATGATTGCCACAGCTAAAACTAAAGTGGTAAGGGCTGTTAAGAGCGAAGCAAAAGCAGTGGCAGATGCGATAAAGAATAATTGGTGATGTTTCACTGTATCAGGATCTCTATACACCTGTGCTTTTACGTTTGGCTTTGCCTGAAGAGTGTCCTTTCTGAAAACTACATCTTCGTAGCTAGGTTTCGGCGTGATCTCCCTGTTTAGATTCCATTTCGAAATAAACGTTCTCCCGCCCGACCTCGATCTTAGTATCCATCATTGGGTGGTATGATTGTGCCGTTTGTAGATAAGATTAACTTTGGACAAGCTTAGGCAGGCCAAAGAGGCAATGAAATGCGATGTGATATGGCAATCACTGACGGCGCTCTTATGAGAAACAGTGAAGATTGACTGGTGCGTAAGCTGTCTTAAAATATAACAGTAAATTTTTGTTTCGAAGAAGGTTTATAGACATTACATTGAACAATTCAACTGACCTAAAATGATGATGTGAGTATTATTTAACAAAAAGGTTATCCTCTCCCGTTATAGATCTAGGCTGTCATAATGAACTCGCTTCTTTAGATTTCGTTTTAAATAAATGTTTTTGATCCGTGTATCAATGATCTGCAGACGTCATGTAGATGATTAAAAGCCGAGGGGCACATGATATTTCTGTTTTTCAGATGAGGTCAAAGGAGATTGTATGGCCCTGTAAACATTCATCTCCACTCTCGTTTTTCTAATGACGATCCACTTTTGTTAAGACAGCCTGACTCTATTTTCCTCTACCTAAGATGAAGCCGTAAAGCAAATGTACAAAGCTGGTGAAAGAACTGAATTTGCTCACAGTTCTCTCAGGAGTTATATTTGAGACCAATCAAAAACGTGAAATGTAAAGTTAAAGTTGCAAACAGTACTTATGTAAGGCCTACTCTAAATCATAAGCAGCCTTTAGTCATCTGTATTCGTTTCAAGTCCTAACACTAGCAGAATCTCCAAATAATCCAAAAGGCAAAAACAACAACAAATAACCAAAACATTCTGAGAAGGCAAAAGCAGTGCAGGTGTAGGAGGAGAGGGGAGGGGGGCGCATTCTGTCTCTCTTAGCGTTATAGACTGATCTGGCCATCCGTTAGGCGCATCGGAAAGGATATCAGAGAGGGCTCTTTGTTTTTTCAGAAAACCTTCTTCCATTTCTAACCCTCACCTACTCAATCACAACGAAACTCCTTATTGACTTCCAGGTTTTTTTTCCTTAGAAGTGATATTTTGGATTTCTTAAACTAAAATTTGACGCGGCCGGGCACAACTGCGCGAATTTTGTTCACGCAAGAATTTAAATCTTGCTTTGATGATGAATGTATGTTATTAGGCATGGATCAAGTCTGTATGAGCGAACAGTAAGTAAGTACGTAAGACAACGCTACCTTTTTATATTTTCCACATGATAAAAAACTTCATATCAGTTGATTACAATGTGAACAATCGTAGTAGGCTGAGTGAGTAAAACCAGGATTAATTCCTTAATCCTATGCCAATTGGAGCAGAAGTCGGTGGAGACATAGGAACCGCGTTGTACATATTTGAATGAGTATGGATCACTGATATTTCACAATAATAATTCGAAACCAGGTAATTTAACACACTGTCGGTAAATAGGGCGATTTTTAATTGACTGTCAAAAGTAATCGTAGATTGCTTTGGTTTTGTTCCACTTCGCTTTGTGATTGGTCCAGAAAGCTCACGCCATCCTCACAACCAATCACATAAAACTTAATCCAATCGCTTCTTGGTCAAACACGATTTTACACATTTTAAACATTGGTTTATTTTACTTTGCGATCTCATAGGATAATTATTTTGGTTTTAATTTTACCACACTTAGTTGAAATGCCCTCCAACAGAAAACGACGTAACGCTCACAACGACATAATTATGTTGCCGTCCTACAGAGCGATGGACTAAGTCTTTAATTAGCTGTCAATAATGGCTGCCATATGTTTAAATCATACATTATTCGGAACCTGCCAGAACTTTGCAAGTTCAAGAATATTTATGACTCGACGACATAGTTTAAAATGATGCCGTCAAGAAATAAACCAGTTTAACTTCGATTGATTTGTTGGTTTTCTTTATCTGGCCGCTGGTTTGACATCCGCTTGATACAAAGTATCATGTCAAAGGAATATTTTTAGGTTTTCAGCAGTGTATATGGCAAGAAAGCTTTGTTTCTTCTGTAAAAATATTTGCTACAAATAAAAATGTAATATAGCGCTTACGCTAGACAACTAAATAGTTTTTTCGTCTCACTTTTGATTCAATATTCTATAAACATCTTTAAAACGACTCCTGTTAAACAAATGGCTTAACGTTTTCCTCTTTATAACTGACACTCCCAGTAGTGGATATAGCAAAACATCTTTGGTTCTCCAGTTATTAGGGTACCCTCACAAGAGCACTTGAAGGTTCTCTTTCCACCTGAGCTGGTGCTTGATAATTTAGCAACTTTTGCATCATTTGTATCACAGCTTACACCAATAAACGTCTTACCCTGAAAGAGAAAAAAGACCTTTAATGATTATGATAACAATAATGACAATAAAAAATGGTGTCAAGAGTTCGAAATGCGAAAACCTAAACCAATTTTTTCCTTTTCGAGATTAGGCAAGAGTACATGTTATATCATTCATGATGTAAGATGCACACGGCCAACAACCATAATCTGAGACATGCTTTGTGAAAAAGTGTTATCACAGGCCTGATATTATCATAAATGCATCCTTCAAATCTAGGAACCTAACAAAGAAACACGCGTTTTTTTAAATACCGGCGTCTAAATGTATAAGTTGGGATAAAACAACACATTACCAGGTTCCCAAGCGGGCAGGTCGTTCGCGCATCATAGTTTATTTTATTTTTTTAATTGGTCGAGACACAGAGTCAGAAGCTTTTTTGAAAATAAATATATTTGAAAACCTTTCGTCGTGCCCTGATGGGCTAAGGAGATCATTACTTGTAGAATTATAAAACTGACCGTAGATATCCTGAATGGTACGAAATTGTAAAGAACGCACTTTAATTGACATCTGGCGGTAAAATGAACCTGCCCAATAAGTTCGTGCTGAAGTTCGTAATGGGTTGTTCAATGTCTTCTTTCATATATGCTAAAAACATGAACTCGCCAAAAACTGATGGAGATTTAAGACTCAAAAGCGTCGAAATGAACTTGGGAGTTGAGTATACTTCGAATCTCAAAAGCGAGACGGACTAAAGGTGGAAAAAATAAAGGAAGGTTGTTGCCTTTAAGTCAGGCTTTTCGATATTTGGACACTCTTTGTACCTATGAATATTACTCCAAGTGTTAATATGACCAAAAATATTTTTAGATAAAAGCTGTTTTTATTTCAGAATTATACAACTTTCAGAATTTGCAGATGAATGCTACTCGAATTTTCTGGCCGTGAAGTTGAGTAAACAACTAGTTAATTGATGAAACTATTCACCGGGTTTGGCTGACGACAGAAAGTTGCTCGTCTCCGCTTCTAAACAGCAAATTTAATAGTTCTTTGGAAAACGGCCTGATCTTTAGGTTTTTTCCGGCCATTTCGCCATCCTTTCTCTTTTATAGCGTTTAGCATCTGATAATCCAAAAAACTTTGCATATTATGCGTATTGGGCATTTTAATCGTAAATCGTTATTTCAGAGGAAAACTTTTGAAGTAAAAATACCAGTTGTTTCACTAAAAATTGGGAAAAAATACCAAAACAGGCGGATTTTTGCATGAAAACGACGTTGATACCACTCTTATGGAAGCGGGGAATGTAATCATCAAACGTTTTTGCCGCGTAAATGTGCTGATAGGTTTTCTTCAAATTTACATATTTCTTGGGATAACTTCGTTCATTGCAACATTTTAACCTATCAACCTTTAAACTTGAGAAAAAATCCAGGCAACCACTCTACGTTAAATTTAGAGATCAAAACTGTCAAAGCTTCCTAAAGTTCACTTATGATATCGAAGAACCAATACGAGATAACTTTTGGGAACAAATTGCTAATAAATCGCTCAATTCTTTTTTCTGTACCCAATAAAAAGCTGATCTGTAACTTACGTTTGGTTCTTTAACTTGAACTGCTTGTGTAACGAAAGAGGCTGCTGTCATTCCAGAACTGGATAAAGTCTTGAAAGCGCAGGAACTGGGCCCAGGTCCAGGGGGTCCTTGGGTTCCATTGTACCCGGATGGTCCACGAGGGCCCTGAACACCAGGCTCTCCAGATGGTCCGGTGGGGCCCTGAGTACCATTAAAACCTGGAGGTCCGGGAGGTCCTGCAGGTCCGGCAGGTCCAATGCCACCCTTAGTACCATTGTATCCTGGAGGTCCGGCAGGTCCGACAGATCCAGTGTCCCCATTAGTACCGTTGACTCCAGGTGGTCCTATGATGCCCGTGCTGCCAGTAGTATTTTTCGCCTACTCAATGAAAAAACAACAACGTTATTCATAGTAACCATAGCAATAAAGCCACAATGAAACTGAAGAAAATTGACATTTACCGCAGTAACAATGACAATGACGTGACAGTGATAGAGAAAGTGACGATGACGGTGAAAGTGAAAGCAAAAGTGAAAGTGAAAGTGATGATGAAAGTGAGTGACAGTGGCAGTGGCAGTGGCAGTTACGGTGACAGTGACAGTGACTGTGACAGTGACAGTGACAGTGGCAGTGACAGTGACGGTGATAGTGGCAGTGGCGGTGGCATTGTCGGTGAAGTGACAGTAACAGTGACAATGAAAGTGCAGTAATAGTGACAGTGACTGACAGTGACAGTGAAAGTGACAATAAAAGTGACAGTAACGGTGACAGTAAAAGTTAAATAGCAGTGACAGTGACAGTGGCAGTTCCAAGACTGACAGTGAAGGTGAAAGAGACAGTGAAAGTGAAAGAGACAGTGAAAGTGAAAATGATGGTGACAGTGAATGACAGTGGCAGTGGCAGTGACAGTGACAGTGGCAGTTACAAGACAGTGACAGTGGCAGTTACAAGACAGTGACAGTGGCGGTGACAGTGGCGGTGACAGTGACGGTGACAATGACAGTGACTGTGAGAGTGACAGTGATAGTGACATTGACAGTGAAAATGAAAGTGACAGTGACAGTGACAGTGAAAGTGTAATAATAGTGAAAGTGACAGTGACCATAGATGTGACAGTGACGGTGACAGTAACAGTGACAGTGAAAGTACATTAGCAGTTACAGTAGATTAGCAGTGACAGTGACAGTGGCAGTGGCAGTGGCATCGATAGTAAAAGTGAATGTAACAGTAACTTTTACAGTGAAAGTGCGGTAATAGTGAAAGTGACAATGACAGTGAAAGTGACAATAAAAGTGAAAGTGATAATGTTGGTGACAGTGACAGTGAAATAATAGTGAAAGTGACAGTGACAGCAACAGTGACAGTGAAATTGATAGTGACAGTGATAGTGAAAGTGACAGGGACAGTGACAGTGACGGTAAATGTGACAGCGGCAGTGGCAGTGGTAGTGGCAGTAGCAGGGAAAGTGACAGTGACAGTGAAAGTGAAAGTGACAGTGAAAGTGGCAATAGCAATGATATTGACTGTAACAATGACAGTAACAGTGAAAGTGAAAGTGGCAGTGGCAGTGGTAGTGAAAGTGAAAGTGCAAGCAACGGTGATGGGGACATGGACAAGGACAGTGACAGGAACAGTGGCAGTGGCATCGATAGTGAAAGTGAAAGTGAAAGTGACAGTAACGGTGACAGTGAAAGTGCGGTAATAATGAAAGTGACAGTGACAGCGAAAGTGAAAATAAAAGAGACAGTAACAGTGAAAGTGCAATAGCAGTGAAAGTGACAGCGACAGTGAAAGTATCAGTGAAATCTACGGTGAAAATGATTGTGCGTCAGTGACAGCAACAGTGACAATGAAATTGATAGTGACAGTGATAGTGAAAGTAACAGGGACAGTGACAGTGACAACGAATGTGACAGCGGCAGTGGTAGTGGTAGTGGTAGTAGCAGTGACAGTGACAGTGACAGTGAAAGTGGCAGTGGCAGTGGCAGTGGCAGTGGCAGTGGCACTGTCAAAACGGGAGGTTCATTGATGAAAAGTTCCATTGATGTAAAACAACGCTGAATTAAGTTGGTTGTAAAAAAGGAACCTAATCAAGCTAAAATACTCATGGTGAGAACCACGGATATTTTTTTTAAAGTGCCTATGACATGATGATGTTTTTGCATTTTCTGGTTAACAACTTTGTTTAAAATTCGAAATAACCAACCAGCTCTCCTGGACTATTTTTTTGTGCATTGAAAGGACGATTTGTTGGCCGGAGCGCCAAATGATGTTAGCTTAAAGAACAATACAAATATACCGGGTATTTCTATACACTCCTTTCCAAAGGAAGTAGTTGTATAGCAAACATGGACACGTTTCGACATCTTCGAGATCGAGGAGATTTTACTCTTCAGTGTCATCGGCCTTTTGCTCCGTACCGAAGACTGATGTTACGAACACATACCATTAATCAAACCCGGGGGGGAGATATAAGCCAATCAATTCTGCTAAAATAATGCTGATCAAAGGGCCTGTTCCCACACCTGACTGTTCAACACCCTTTTCGGCTGACATTTTGCAAGCGTACAATGGTGAGCTCCTTATTGTTTTTCACGCGCTTGAGAGGTACTCATATTCCTTGTATTTCCACATGATTAACTTTGCACTTCTCTTATCGTATGAAAATCCTATCAATTGTGGTGTCCATCGTATTTTGATAGAGAAATACGTCATTTCTAATAAGTTTCGAGCCCTTCGCTGAGCTGGCCGATATTCTGTTGTGTGTACAATGCAAAACTTCTAGTGGATACTGGCATAAACACAAGCTTAAAGGGGCCGTGTATTCTCCTAGCCTAGGTTAGGAGAATCCATCCCACGAGCCATCAATTCCCCCTGCCCTCAAGAAACTAAAAGTAGCAACAATAGTAATGTCACAGAGATAAGAGCACTGCAACGAGATAAATAAATAAACGTATTTTATCGAGTTAGATGATAGCGAATCAAAGCGCTGTGTGAAAGTCCGTGCGTACGAAATATTTATTCACAATACTGATTTCAGTTGTTTGCCATTCATCGAAACGAGTCACTTGACAATGCTGCACTTAAACTAAGAAGTTTTTCTCTATTAAAATCTCTATCTGCTATTAACTTGAATCAGATGACTATAAACTCACTCGTTTTCCGTTTGACCGGCTCGACGACGATAGCCTCTGCTTTTGCAATCTCTGAGGAAAGGAGCAACTTGCAGTGAAACTGCCCGATGACCTCTCGGCGAAAAATCATTGTGCCTCGTGATACAGCTGATTCTTTTGTCTAAGTTAGCTTTTGATTTCCAAAGGGAAATACCCTACAGCAACGAAACACTAGAGCACTGACCTATGGCAACCTTCGCCGCGCTCAGTGCGAAGGAATAAAATGTTATGGCAACAGAAACGAACACAGCTACCCATTCTTGACAGATATCGTCATGGAAACATGCAAGTGCAAGCATTCAGTGACGGGATTTTTTTTGTTCTACTCTTGACTTAAAGCGAGAGACCGTCTTTAACAGTCTTCGTCGAAATCTTCGTTTGATGCAAGCAGTTCTCCTTCGTAGGGCTCAACCGTGCTGGCAACTTCCATTTCCTCTTTACTAATTAAGTACGATGTATAACAACTCGCCATAAAGCTTACCTAAGGTAAGTAAACATTGCTATCGGACATTATTTTAAGAGTATTTCAACACTAACTGATACAAAATTACATGGGATGTGAGAGATTTGTGACTGTCAGCTGAGAATTTTCACAGTTTGCTACGTCATCACCCGCTAATTCGTTACCAGTCCACGGGACACTTTTAATACAAAATATGAGCACTTTAGGGCCCGAAAAAACTATGTTTAGGTTTTTTAAATTTCCTTTTAACGGAATTGGTTTGTACACGTAATAAGCTAAATATTCACGCAAAAAATATTCCATGTTCTAGGAACTTTAACCATATAAAGGTAGAAATAATCTGTCAGTTGCCTTATCACAAGGCTTGCGAAGAAGAAAGAACGAGTCCATAAACGGGCGTGAAAAAAGTGATTAATGAAAGTTTACGCTCATTATAAAGTGCATATAGTTATACAAGTATTTGCTATAGGGAATGACCACGTTAACAGTAGAAATGTTACATGGAAGTATCAAGTGCTCGTCTAAGTCGGTAAAAACGGTCCGTGTTGAGGAACTTTTTGAACAATAAGCTAAGTTGAAGCTAATCTCGATTGTGACATTTTCAAGCTTGACATGAAATACAAAAAAAACTATCCCTTGCGTTCCACAGACATTAAATGTATATAAACAGGTCACTTTCAAAACAACCTCAGAATTTGCTGGGGTAGCATTGTTCAATGCAGACTCTTGCAAACTGTGAGGAGTTGTACGTTTGACAATCTTCGAAAATCCCCTTTTACTCACGATAGAAAACAGTCTCTATTTTTGCGTAGGTTTAGAGGCATATGTGTACCACGTACTTTGTGATGACCATTAAGTTACTTAACTTTAATCGGAGGAAATGATATCGTGAAGCCTAGGGCAGTGACTTGGCATTGCTCCTTATTTCAGATCAAGTCTCTGATTGGTTGATTCGAAATTCGGTTCGAAAAGGCATATAAAAATACAGTTGCGGAAGAAGTACCTTTTGATCCAGTTCCATAATTCTTTGTTGAAAATGCAGAAACCTCTTATTTACGCTTGTATTTAGACCAATCAAAACTTGGGTAGCATCCTGTATTGTGAGACGGATATCCTGTAGCTCTGTATTTTTGCCCTAAAAGGTAAAACGGGCCAAGTTATCGTGTTAGAGAATTAGTGGGCCCATTAAATTTGTTGAATTAAGTAGAGTAGTCCTCGTTTTGTTTTTGAAAAAAATGATGATAGGAATCGTAACAGTGAGAGATTCAGAAAAACATAAATTCTTAATATTGGTATTGAAACTTACCTTGTTTTTCATGTTTTCCATATCTTTTTTCATCTGCCATAAAGTAAGACACTCGTGTTGAACTTAATGAACTCATTGTAATCTTTTTCTTAATATAGATGGAATTGGAAATGGATGAATTTAAACTTGCCTTTATCTCCAGCCCTTTCAACTCTGCTGAGACCTAACATAAGGAGGAAAAGAAAAGAAAAGAAAAGAAACCTCTCAACATCATATCATTTTGAATGAATGGTTCATTTACGATCATTATCATTATCGTTATTATTAACAATAGGATAATGATTAAGTTTATTAAGGGAAGTGGGGGTGAATAAATTGTAAACTTACGTTTCTCTTCAGTTCCTTTACATCCCCTGAAACCTATATCAACAAAAAATGTAAATCAATATTCCTGATCGAATTTCTTTTTTGAAGAATGCTTTCTTGGCATTAGTTATTCATAATGAACTAATTATGATGATGGCTATATGGGTGTGCAATTTGCAATATAAGGTTAGCAACTACTATGCTTCCAAAATTGGTTAAAAAAATTAGGAGAACACTAATAATGTCTGTGATAATGACATCTAGGCCTATATTAATGTTTATCAGCCTGATTAGAAATAAAATTTACATCACCCTATTGAAAAAGTTAAAGCAAAAGTGCCGCGTTATTACCACAAAAACGATGCCTCCAGCCTGCACTCCAGGGAAGTATTAAAGGTCAATTTAAAATCTCTATTTCTATACTATATTAACTAATACTCAGGGAGTTAAAAGTCCTCTTAAGGCCTTTAGTCTTATGTATATACATGTGCCTGTGTATTTCACATCAGTGCACTTTTGCTTTTAACTGATCACTACTAATGATTAAGGATCACTCCTACCGAGTAATCTCTTAACGCGGAGAGGTTCCTTTTCAACTCTTGCACATTCTTTTGAAGTTCTGACGTTTCTAGAAAAAAGGAAACAATAAGAAAAACATAGCAAACGTACACAAAAAATAACGAAGGATTTAAAATGAAAAGATGAACAAACGGATAAATAGATAAAAGATAAATCACTGAACACATGTTGAAGCTTCATACATTGATAAGTAAATGTTGACACCGTTCGCCAAACATCTCTCTTATACAAAAAGGGAGAAATAAAACCAAGATATTTTTAACTATTGCATTCAATCACTATCTAGAGAACTATTTGTTCAACTTTCAAAAATTTGGTAAGCAAAAGGCCATCTTCCTGCCAGTTATATATGTAAACGATCTTTCCAAGCTAGTGCGTCATTCGCAAGGAAGAAGGTACATTGTATGCCTATAATAACAGCACTGCATTTACGAGAAACAATGTCGAAATTCAGAAGTAAAATAACATTTCGATCTTCACCTAGAAAAGAGTCGATTATGACTTGCAGCCTTTTTTTAGGTTACTTCGAATTTGGCAAGAGTTTGTTTGTAAAGTTGAATTGTTCGTTAGTTGACTTGTCTAGCAGATTGGAGGAGACACAGCCAGTACAGTGGCTGAAACATCGTTAATGTCCGTGGAAATGCAACAAAAGGATACTTCCCAAATCACTATTTCTGAAGAATTCCAACGACAATGAAATCGGGATGAAAACTTAACTTTCGAACCGAACGGCAGGTGAAATGTTGTGTTGGTGTCTCTGCCCCCCCCCCCCCCCCCACGTCTCTGCCATACAACCTGAATAGAAAAACTGACCACAGCTATCGCACCAAATTTACTAAAGTGGTGAGCAGCACTCTTCGAACAGTTGTTGTAAAATGTCTTTATTCTCCGACGCGTTTTAACGATTTAACACCTCTATTTATAAGCCATAGTTAGAGGCTATACGGGGGCCAATGACCATAAAGGCTTTGCCGGACCTACCAATAGGAAGAGGTGAAGTTGCTAAAAATTTGAAAATTTATTGGGGCAAGATTAAGGTGGGAGAATTCATTTGGAGACCACGGTTTTGGTTTTCTTTTTTCGTCACGCACGTCACGCAGCAAGTTTCAAAACGTAAATATAATTCTTCTTGGTGCATTTCCCGATACCATCGATGCCTTTTCCGATGCCTTCACTGTTTATTGCAACAGTAAAAGATGTATGTGCCATCAACACTTTTGAAAAATTGCTTAACATTTTATTTAGCGTAATATAACGTTGATATTTCGGGCTTTACAACACTATTGTTTTCCGCAACTATAACTGATATGTCTCTATATGAAGAATTAAAGTTGTTTCCTAGCTGACCACTCGTATTTCGATCTTTTCTTCTTCCGCCAGTCGTCGCCCGCGATGTAGTAACTCCCGCCAAAAGGGGGAGTTATCATCCCCAGGCGTTCCTCGCGTAAACCGCGGAAACTGGGGATGAGAGTCCAACAACTTGTGTTATCATGTGCTCGCTCTTCGTAAACATAATTAACAGAATGCCGTTGTTTGTGAGGACCGCCTAGCAAAGATTCCTGTCTTGTACGCTCATCTCACGTACAAAATGACGTCGAGCATTTTCGGAATGTGCCAGTCTACGAAGCCTATTGCTTGAAAGCGAGCCAAATGTGCAAAGTTCATACTAGTTCTCACGAGATAACAAATGAGCCATATGTGGTTCAAACTACGAAATTACAGGCAAAACCGTGACAGCCGATTTTACAACAAATTATGATGCTGAGACGTACACCTTACTTGCTGAAAAAATCAAGAATGCTCGTGAACACAACTTCGAAGGTGGCACTAACAACAGCGAATTTGATAAGGATACTGACAGAAGCAACTTGGATAGTAAGGTTAAATATCTACGCTTAGCTCTTCCGTTAAATATCCAGTTTCTATTATTGATTTTTATTGGGTTCAATACTTGTAAAGTACGATTTGGTATTTCGTATATAAGCACTATTATTATTGTAACAAGCGGTCGTGAATGTTGGTTTGCTCTTCGCATGGAGTTGTATGTGCTTAGTAGAAGACGTGATGAATACTCTTAATGATTGTGATCTACTAGAAAAAAGTTCTCAATATGACTAATGTACATGACCATAATGATTTTGGTGTCAATAAAAGTATAACAATTCAGATCTCGTCGTGCAAAGTATGGATATTATAATTGTAATCGTGTTTCGTGTAAGTCTCGTGTGAACGTGATCGTGATCGTGAACCAAGCAGAGTACCAGTGAAGATGTTCAAACTTCTCTCTCAGAAAAATATGAAAATTACAGAGCTTTGTACGGAGCCTTTTAAAATAAAAACGTACTAAAGTCATCGAAAGTCCGTGATCTTATTAAAAATTAGCAACACGAAAGAAAAGTGCACATAAAACAAGAGTCAGGTTTGTACAAAAAATTAGGAAACCAATTTTTAGAACAAGAAACGTTGACTCTTCAAAGAGATATGTGTACAGTTCAAGAAGAGATAGACAGGGAAAGAAATATCTCAAATACTTAAGGTTATTTTTGGTGATTACAAGGGTGTAATCCAGAGGCAATTGTACAAAGAACAAGCTCTATAATTATATAAAAAAAAACCTTGGTCCCGGTTGCACCAAGTGGATTCCAGTAAAATAAGAAAAGCACCATATAGTCAAGGGGATGTTGTTGTATTTGGACAAAATGCAGGGCAACAATGTGTTGCAATGAGTTTATGGCATTAACATACCACAATATGAAAGGAATAGATAATCCTGTTGACTTGAAACAAATAATGCATATTGGAAATCAACTATATAGTAGTTTGTCACAATTATCTAGTAGACAATCCTTTTCACTGCCAACAGATTTACCATCAATGCTTACACTACTAGAGGAAGATTACCAGCTAAAATACAGGGAAAGTTACACTGGTAATGTCTATGGTGAGCCTACCATTGAGGGATATCAATACTTTATAGGCCTAAAAAGAGCTTTTGAGTCATTGATATCAGAACTATTTAGGTCATTTATTTCAACAGTTGGGTGTACTGCTGTAATTATTAGTTACTGTGCTGATAATGGCCATTTACAGTGTTTGACTAACATGCTAGAGATGTTTATGGTAAAAGTCACGCTCGAGGGACATGTGTTCTATTAGATATATTATCTACAGACAACTTAGTGCATTACTTTCAAAGTTTGTGTGGAGCAACTGAGCTGTGTGAACTAGAAGGTTTACAAATTACAAAATATGACATGACAATAAGCAACATTATAAGAGAGGTATTAAAGAGATCATCAGGTCAACACAAGTGTTACAAAGACCACTGTTTTGCAGTAGTTCTTTATTCAATATGTTACTTGATCATTTCACCTTGTAGTTATTGGTACTCAAATACCTTAGATGCAATCATTAGAAATAGATCTCAGCTTAACAATTCAATGCACAGTAAGCACTGTTTAACATCTGTTACCCAGCCTGACAGTGTTATAATTTTTGGCAATAACATAAATTTGCACATTAGTGAAGTAAGTCATGGAGAATTAAGTAATTTAACTGAAAGCAGAATATCCTCAGAGACCTTGATTTTGAGGAACTACACTGGGAAAACAGGCTTTTTAATGTGGAGTTCAAGTCAAAGTATAACTTGTATTAAACAACAAAATAAAAAAGTAAAGCAATTGTTTTCTCTTCTGACCTTTGAAGACAGTCGTTCACCTGCAACCAAACAGACAAAACATGTTCGTGGTGTGAATAATCTAGTAGAGAAAATTAATAAAATATTATTCAAAATAAACAGGAATGTCAGACTATGGAATATGATTTATAATTTGTTTGCTGTCCATATAAAATTATTGAAATTGAAAGGAAACACATCACGAGAAAACACAGAAAAAAACATGTATAACAGCATGGAACCTGTTGCCAAAAAAGGTTTCTGGAAGACATTTAAAGAAAATATTCAACTAAGGATGCTAGAAAGAAGAAAGAATTACTTTCCCAATGCAATGAGAGATTAATGAAAGCCAGATCAGTTGAATTGTGTATTAACCAGTTTAAGAGGAAAATAAGAGAAGGCCCTTATTTTATACTTTTTATGAAATCAGTTATAACATGCATAAACAAGAAGTACCCTCGCCAAACATATTTCAATATTCAACACTCATTTGGATGAAATACCCACAAAACTGTCCTCACTAGAAATACTTGAACAAACACTTATAGCTCAACCAATAGTATTTGAGAAGATTCTGGTCATGCCTCAAGAACAACACAGAAAAATTAAAGGTGCCATAAGCAATGTATCTATAGAACGTGATCAGACATGTAATCAACTCCCTTGTCCACCTAACAGATCTGATATGCTAATGCTAAAGCTTAAAAAAAAGTTCAAACTTTGAGGAAATGTTTATTTTCAAGGAGTACGGCCAGAGTTAATACAGCAAGTTCCCAACTGGCTCAAAGTATATAATCCATTGTACAAAGATATACTAGTTGATATTCACAATATTGATAGCAACCTTACAGCTTTGCAAAATGATGCTGACGATAATGATACACATCAACAAGCTACATTAAACAACGGAACAACAGACAGTGATCCTGTATTAGAGTATGATGCAAGATACTAATGAGGAAGAAAATGATGACCCCTTAAACGAATATAGAGCCCCAGTATGCGAGACATGCTTAGAGTCAATTACACCAAACTATCCAGTGGTGAATGCTTAAGTAAAACGCTTGATACGAAGCCCGAGTGAACGTTCGTCGAGTGTCTAGTTGAGTTAAATGAGTCCGCTGCAAGCAAAAACAAAAAGCGCCCAAGAAAACATGACAGTGTAGCAACTTGGTGCCTAGCTCGAAATATCGACAATAAAATGGAGTGCTTCACCCCCAAATTTTGGATGAGATTCTGACAAAATTCTTTGCTGAAGTCCGGAAAAAATATGGGAAAGAGTACGAACCAGATTCACTTCGTATTATGCAGTCATTACTCCACAGGTATCTCCGCCGAAGAAAAATTATTTGGCATCTATCATCAGCGGGCGAGTTCCATAAGTCTCAAGAGACTCTTACTTCCAAGGCAAAATGTCTGAGATAAGGCAAAGGAAAATGGCCCAACAGAGCTCAGCCGTACGCTCAAGTAGACGAAGAATGATTTTGAAGTGAAGGAAAATTAGGAAGTCACAATGGTGTTGCCATTACAAGCGTCAGCTTTAAAAATCTGGCAGAGCACTTGGGTTCCGAGGTCAACAAGACCATAACAAGGCGTACTTTGTAGATATTTCCATTTTGCAAATGCAGATGGTAGCAGAGTAGTTCAGTTTGAAAAAAAAAAACAAATAAAACCAGGCAAGGCGGATTGAGAAACAAAACCCGAAGTTCTCCTCACCAAGTGAGGTCTACTGACGGTGATGAATGGGATCTCGTACGACTTTTCGAAGAGTGGCCTGCACGTCGACGCCGACCAATAAAAAATTCCGGCCCTTTATACCTTGCAATTATTTCTGAGCCCTCCACAAGTGTTGGTAGGCCAAATCTAGAATGGATGAACATCGAATTGGCCAAATAATGAAATCAGTTGCAAGTTGTTTACCAGAGGCGCGTGCCAAGAAAATAACCTAAAAATAACATTCCACAAGAAAAACGGTCGTTGCGAAATTAGAAGAAGCGGGCCAACCACTTCATAAAATTATCCAAGTTACTGGACATGCCAGAGAGTCTTCGCTAGATGATTATGACAAAACAACGGAGAGCGAACCAAGGCAATTGGCTCGTATAGCAATTGGGTATGCCGCAACATCGACTTTATCAGTGATAGTTCAAAGGTCGATCGCCGGAAATTATTTCTTCCTCTTGTCAAGCCCCAGAAGATGTAAACATGAAGGAAAACATTCCAGCTTATCCGTATGGGTCAAGTAATATGCCTCCTTTCTTCACACCATAACAGTCTGTCACAATAGCGACAAAAACTCTTCAACAGGCTCCTTGTCGAGTGTTCAACCGGTGTGTGTTCGACTCAAACAATAACGTACCTTCTGGAGATCCCTCGCGAAGCAAAAGACGAAGGAAAAGGCTCGTAATCATCGACTTGCACTCAGATTAGTCGATTGATATAATTACAAGAGATTCTTTAAAAAAAAGTTGTAATGCTTTCTTTTGTTTCTAGAGATAGCTGCGGTAGATGTTTGTCGGCTATTTTTTCGAAACTTACCACGGCGCGATTTTTAAATTCTGTGAATTTTTCGTTCCTTGGCTTACGCCCGGTTGATTATTTAATAGATTGACACTTGAACGGTGGAATGACTGGTTGTTGATAAGTAATCGTTTTGCTTGAGTGGTTTTAGACTTTTTTTTTTCTTTATTTTTATCTCTGTTTTGAAAGTCGTTTTTAAACGTTGCATTTCGCTTTTGTCGAAGATTTTAATGATCATGTTTTGGATAATCATTATTAAAAGCCCTTTCTCATATAAATACATTTGTTTTTTTGCTTTTTTCCCTAAATTGTAATGGTCATAACTAATTGGCAACAGGACTTAGAGTCGTCCAATTCTGTCAGTATTGATACGAGTGATTGACAATCAATCTTATGATCACACACCGAATTGAACTCCACTCGTTCCTATTACCATTTTTAATTATCTACATGGAACTTTGAATTTTCTTGGTATGTATGTTAATCAAAATTTCAATTTAAAATTTTATAAGGGGGGGGGGGAGGGGGTTGATTTTTGTGTTAATAAGTGAATTCACGGGTTTAATTCCAAAAGCCCTATTGAAAACATGAACATTTATGCTTTTCACTATTGAAATTTTTTATAACCTCATCTTTTGCAGATATTATTACACATATGGTTTACTTTTCGTGCCCCAACTAACAATTTTAGATATTGGAAAGAGATGAAAAATGGTCAAAGTTCTCAATTCAACGACTCAGAGCATTTGCGTCACTTACAGTGTCTTCGGCCTTTGCATACTTCATGATACTAACTTGGTGTTAAGTGGCTCACATCATCAAGATACTCTTTCGAAGAACGCACTTTATATGTCAAAGATAGATTATTCACTATTTAAATACGATATTTTCCCTCTTTTCCTAAGCAATCGTGACAATATCCTGCATGTCAATGAATGGCCGTTTTTATGCTAGAGACGTTAAAGTTGTCTAAGACGTTAAAGTCGTCTCGAGACGACTTTAACGTCTTAGACAACTTTAACGTCTCTAGCATAAAAACGGCCATTCAATTGGGGAGCTCAGTTGTTATTACTTAGCCTTATCTAAATATCAAATAATGCAGACACAATAGAAATGCCCTTGTTGTTCATAATTACGGATAAGTATTATGATGGACGGATTTCCCCTTCTATAAATAATTTTCTTAGAAATCCAATACTAATCATATGTGCGGGGAAAGCTCTGGTAATAACAGCAATACTCAAATCATATCGAGCCGGAAGTTCCTCTAATTTCCTCATTGGACAGGAAATAGTCAGGACCGAAGTGAATAATTTTTTGCTTCGTCCTGTCGTTTAATTAGTGCACCTTTTCAATTACTTTTAGGATTTGAATGGATCAAGACCTACGAGTGTTTAATACTTACAACAGGGAGAAGTAATGGTAGCCGTACCTGTGGAAACTTCGCTCCGTGCCGTAATGATTGCCACAGCTAAAACCAAAGTGGCAAGGGCTGTTAAGAGCGAAGCAACAGCAATGGCGGATACGATTAAGAATAATGGGTGACATTTCGCTGTATCATAATCTTTATACAGCTGTGTTTCCACCTTCGGCTTTGCCTGAGGAGTGTCCTTTCTGTAAACTGAATCGTCACACCTTTCGGCGTGATCTTCCTGTTTAGATTCCATTTCGAAAGAAATGTTCTCCCGCCCCACCTCGGTCTTAGTATCCATTATTGGTTGGTATGATTATGCCTTTTGTGGAGCAGATAAACTTTAGACGCTTCTGGAGGCGAACAAGCTTAGGCAGGCCAAAAAAATGCTGAAATGTGATGCGATCATATGATCATTACTGTCTGATGATAGAGCGAAGAATGACTGATGCGTAAGCTGTCTTAAAATAGAATAATGACAGGAAGTATTTGTTTCGACGTAAGTTTATAGATTGCGCAATAAAAGATTGAACTGACCTTAAATGATGATGAAAGCATTATTGAACAAAATAATTATGCTGTCTTGATATTGATCCAGGTTATCTCTATCCACTCATTTTCCAGTGTACGGTGAGATATCAAGGTAGAAGCAAATAAGGTATGGAGGATTTCCTCTTGATATTTTAGTCTTCGATGGGCTGAAGTCAAACCTATACTAAAACTTTCTTACCTTTAATGATCCACTGGTTTCGTAGAGACCACCTTTGATTACATTTAATGCTAAAGTAATTTGAGAGGTGGCATGGAATATTTTCTGAAATAGCTACTTTTAATTTCAACTGAATGCTATAAAGGCGTTGAGAAGGATGGGAAAAGCAGTATTCAGAACTCTTCCAAAGCAAGATACTGGAATCATTTTTTAACATTGTTTTCATAGTCCCATCAATCACACAAATCCCTGCCTATGGCAGCTCCCTTTCTTTTCCCTTTTTAAGCATAATGCAATACGAGGCGATTTCAAATGCAGTCAACTGTTTCTCGAATTAAGCATTATTTGAATGCCTAAAGCTGAGCTTTTGTAAAACCCACCCAATCCATTCGACTCGGTCGGAAGAAGGGACACCATTTTTACCGCTTCACGAAGTTCCTCAGTCCCAGAGGGTTTCACCAAGCATTATGAAATAACCATCCGTCAGGGCTGTCAGCACTTCGACTACAATATAGTACAACTTATGTCCTCGCTTTCATGAATTTGAATCATTAAAATAAAACCTTGTCTTTGTTCGGCTAAAGAACAGTATTTTTTTCACTAAAACGGCCATGATTACCAAGAAACGTGAGAAGAGTAAATGTGACCTTTACATACTAGATGAAAAACATACACAAAACTGAAGAGAAGGCATGTTGTTAAGTTAAAACTTTATTTCTTCACATAAGGTTACCTTTTAGAGCCATATTTCCGACAGTCATTACATGTCAGTTGCTGAAGTCGCGGCTATGTTAGGCGTTAACCACTTGTGGCTGCTCTCCTACGCTTATGTCGTGTTCTCCCAACCTCCCGCGCGTTTACATCAGGCTATGTAAACACGGAAACCATTTTACATTTCTTCATTAGTTTCACAAAACTTTCTTCCAGTTCCATCCTTAATGCTGACTATCTCGTTGAAACTCTTGATTTACTCCCATATATTTTCTTTTTCAAGTAATATTTTGGATTTCCTATACTGAAATTTTATGCAGCCAAGGACAACTTCTCGAAATCGGTTTCACGTAAGAAATTAATCACGATTAGATGATACTCGTATGTTATAACAAGGGCATAGCCGGGCGGGGGTGGGGGGTAAGGGTTATGCTTTGGAGTTCTCAGGTACCCTTGTACCCGTAAGCCCGGCTCGCAAGGGCAAAAGGGGCGGACGCGAAGTTAGTGGTGGAAAAGGAACAGCGTTTCTAATAAATAAATCACGTACACCTTTGAATGAGTTCGGATGGCAGGAAAGTTTTAGATTATTAACTTTGACATTATTATTAACTTTGACATCATTATTAACTTTGACATCATATAAAGTGGTGAGTACCATTGAACCCAGATGGTCCACGAAGACCCTGAACACCAGGTATTCCAGACGGTCCTGCAGGACCCTGAGTACCATTATATCCCGGAGGTCCGGGAAGTCCGGCAGCTCCAGCAGGTCCAGCAGGTCCCGCAAGTCCAATGTCACCCTTTGTACTATTATATCCTGGAGGTCCGATAGATCCAGCAAGTCCGGCGGGTCCAATGTCACCATTAGTACCATTGACTCCAGGTGGTCCTCTGACGCTCGTGCTGCCTGTAGCATTTTTTTCACCTACTCAATAAAAAACAACAACAACAACAACAACAGAAAAAAAACTTAGACATCGTAAGAAACTCTTAGTCTCTTAAGAATCTCTATTAATAAAAGAGGTTTAAGTCTGCACTTGGGTTGAGTTTGAAATGCTTAAGATAAAGTTTGGTTTTTTTCTAAATATTTTTTTAAACTTTTGTGTTAAGAAAAAAATATTTTCGCTTGCAAAAATATTGTTTTGGACCCGACCCAGACTTTTTTTGTACCTTTGCACCTCTCTTTTTAATTTATATATATATATATATATATATATATATATATATATATATATATAATATTACATATAGTATTACTATTACATCACTATGGAGTGTCAATAATAAGGTTTTAACAATTAGGCGAGCGTCTACAACTTAAATGGTTTTTATTTCCCCTAAGGTAAATACACCATCAAGTGAAACTTGTGTGAAATTACAAAGTCTGGCCATCTAAGTTTTTCAGAAATTCGGAAAGAAAATTCAATAAATCTTTTGAAATTAACAGTACAATTGCTAAACTGAGAGTAGTTTGGCATAATTGAAGTCATCACTAGTATTATACCACCGGCGACAGAACTTTCACAGGCGTTATTAACATACGTTGTTATTATTCGAACAAGCACTATTCTGGCGGCTGAGCCATCTTTTACCAAATCTTTTTTAGTTTTTATGCTTTGTGCATTTTCAATGGCGCAAAAAATACTTTGATTTCTTTCACGAACGCGGCAAGAAAGCGCCGCGAACATAGCAATTGCCTCTCGATTTTATTGGCTGCTTTTAACGCACTATCGTATGTGATTCTCACCTTGCATTTGTTTATTTCAGGGTGCTAAAACACATGAACCGACAAAGTGATAATATTTAAATTCTAAGCATCTTCTTGATTAGCTTTCGCTTGAGTAAAAATTGACTACCGTTATACTCGAGAAAAAGGAGGGGAGATCCCGGATTAGGTGGGTTGTGACTTCACTAGAAGGACATGAGATATCTTAGAACACAGAAGGGAATGAGGTAGCTTGTATCTCAAGTTAAATCGACCGGACTGCTCTTACGAAAAGTAATACGGTCATACGTAAAAGTTTTTATCGATGATCAAAGGAAACATCACTGACTCGGTTTTTTTTCCTCGGTGAATCATTGTTGGTTTCAGGAGATGACAACCACTAGTCTATTTTTAAGAGGCATTACAATAATAATCCGAGAGCTTTTGTACTTATTCATAATAAATGTATTTTACAGCAATAGGCTTGATGTGCCACACTCGCGGATCGGAGTTGTGTGAGAGCAAACGAATTTACTGTTAAAGAGATATGTTTTTCAACGCTCATTTGTCATAACCTAGCCTCATCCAAATACCAAATCATGCAGACATAATAGTATTGCCCATGTTGTTCATGATTACGACTATGTACCATGATAGACGGATTGCCCCTTGTAAGCAATGTCATTTTCTTAGACTTGAAATCCTATACTAATCATCAGTGCGGAGAAAGCTTTCGTAAATAAAGGTCAAATATTTCAAACTCTGTAAGAAATTCTTCAAGAAGTTACTTTTTAATTTGGAGATGAAAATTTTATGCGAGAGTAGTTGGTTGATAAATTGGGCTTTTTACTAAAAAAAGAACGTGGCTTTTACTGACCCAATTTCGTGGAATCTTAATAATAAAAATACTCAAATCATATCAAAACGGAAGGTAGCTAATTTTCTCTTCGGACAGGAAATGAAATGGTCGAGACCGAAGTAAATTATTGTTTGCTTTATCGTGTCGTACGCGTTTGACTAATGCCACTTTTAAAATTCCAATGAATCAAGACTTACGAGTGTTTACTTACAACAGGAAGGAGCAATGGTAGCCATACCTGTTGAAACCTCCGTGTCGTCATGATTGCCACAGCTAAAAGTGGCAAGAGCTGTTAAGAGCGAAGCAACAGCAATGGCAGATGCAATAAAGAATAATGGGTTATGCTTCACTGTATCAGAATCTATATACGGCTGTGTTTCCACGTTTGTTTTTGCCTGTGAAGTGTCCTTTCTGAAAACTACATGGTCATAGGTTTCGGCGTTATCTTCCTGTTTAGATTCCATTTCGAAATAAATATTCTCCTGCCCGACTTCGATCTTAGTATCCATCATCGGGTGGTATGATTGTGCCGTTTGTGAAACAGATCAACTTTAGACTCTTCTTAGGGCGAAACGTACTTAGGCAGACCAAAGAGATGCTGAAATGCGATGTGATATGATCATATGATCCACACTGACCCGATGAGAGAGCTAAGATTGACTGGTTCGTGAGCTGTCTTAAAATAGGATAATGACAGAAAGAATTTGTCTCGACGTAGGCTTATAGATTGTACAATAAAGGATTGAACTGACCTTAAATGATCGTGACGAAAGCATTATTTAACAAAATGGTTATGATGTCTTGATATTGATCCAGGTTATCACTATCCACCCACTTCCCAGTGTACAGTGAGATATCAATGTGGAAGTAAATGAGGTATAGAGATTTTCATTTTGATGTTTTAGTCTTCATTGGGCTGAAGTCAAACCAAAATTAAAATTCTCTTGCCTTTAATGATCCACTGGTTTCGTAAAGGCCACCTTTGACTGTATTTAATACTTAGGTCATTTGAGAGGTGACATGAAACATTTTCCGAAATAGCTACAGTACATGACAGTGTGGCAAAATTGGTGCCTATCGACGATAAAATGGAGTGTTTCAATCTAAGAATTTTGGATGAATAAATGATGATAAGTGTTCGAGAATTCATTAATTTATTTGAAATATGCTGTAATTGCCTTGCGTTGTTAAATGGACCTGTCTTGAGACAAAATTCACGCCAGTATCAAGTAAGAGGATTATTGGCATGTGTTGTTAGGCCAAATCTAAAATGGATGAGCATCGAATTGGCCAAATAATGAAACCAGTTACAAGTTGTTTAGCAAAGGAGCGTGCCAAGAAAATAACAAACCATTCCACAAGAAAAACGGTCGTTGCGAAATTAAAAGAAGCGAGCCAACCACTTCATAACATTATCCAAGTTATTGGACATGCCAGAGAGTCCTCGCTGGATCAAACAACTGAGAGCGAACGAAGGCAATTGTCTCGTATAGCAAGCGAGTATGCTGCAACATCGACTTTATAAGTGACAGTTCAAGGGTCAATCGCCGTCAATTATTTCTTCCTCTTGTCTAGGCCCAGAAGATGTAAATATGAAGGAAAACATCCCAGTAAATCCGCATGGGTCAGGCAATATGCCTCCTTTCTTCACACCATCACAATCTGTCACAATGGCAACAAAACCTCTCCAACAGGCACCTTGTCAAGTGTTCAATAAGTGTGTGTTCCACACAAACAACAACGCCTTCTGCAGATTCCTCGGAAAGCCAAAGACGGATGAAAAGGCTAATAATTATCGACTTGGACTCAGATTAGTCGATTGATATATAATAAGAGATTCTTAAAAAAGTTGTGATGCTTTCTTTTGTTTCTTGAGATAGCTGAAGTAGATGTATGCCGATTGTATTTTCGGTGTGCATTTTTCGTTTCTTCGCTGTAACGCTTGGTTGATTATTTAATTGCTTGACACTTGAACGGTGGAATGACTGCTTGTTGCTAAGTAATCGTTTTGCTTGAATGGTTTTAATGTTTTTTGTTTTTGTTTTTTAATTTTTATTTCTTCTCTTCATCTTTGTATTCAAAGCCGTTTTTAAACGTTGCATTTCGCTTTTGTCGAGGATTTTAATGATCGTGTTTTGGATAATCATGTTTTTTTCTTTCTATTTCTTTTTTTTTTCTTTCTTTTCTTTTTCCTTTTTTTCCCGGAATTGTAATGATCATAATTAATTGGCAACAGGACTTACTGTCGTCCAATTCTGTCTGTAATCATAAGCATTATACGAGTAATTGATAATCATTCTAATGATTACACACCGAATTGGACTCCACTCGGTCCTGTTACTATTTTTAATAATCTACATGGAACTTTGAATTTTCTTGGTGGGTAAATGTTAATCAAAATTTTATGAGGGGGGGGGGGGGTTTATTTTCATGTTAGTAAATGAATATACGTGTTTTATACCAAAAGCCCAATTGAAAACATGAAGAGTCATGCCTTTCGCTACTAATATTTTTTTTATATCTTCATCTTTGGTCGGATGTTATAACGCATATGGTTTACGTTTAGTACCCCGACTGACAATTTTATATATTGGAAAGAGAAGAAAAATGGTTAAAGTTCTCAATTTAATGACTCGGAACGTTTGCGTCATTTACAACGTCTTTGGCCTTTGCATACTACATGGCGCTAACTTGTTGTTAAGTGGCTCACATCATTATGATATCCTTTTGAAGAACACACATTATATTTCAAAGATAGATTATTCGCTTGTTAAATACGACATTTTTCGTCCTAGCTTAAGCAACCGTGACAACACCCTACAAGTTACTGAATGTGTTATTCAACGCCAAGTTGTCACAACTTGTCACAGCTATATCTTGATATCAAATCATGCAGACGAAATAGAAATGCCCTTGTTGTTCACGATTACGGATAAGTATTATGATGGACCGATTTCCCCTTCGAAACAATTTTCTTAGAAATCCTATACTAATCATCAATGCGGGTGAAGGTCTAGTAAATTAAGGTCAAATATGCAAGACTCTGTATGAAGTTCTTCAAGAAATTAATTTTTATTTGGAAATGGAAATTTTATGCGACAGTGGTCTGTCTATAAATTGGGCTTTTGATAAAAAAAAAAATTAAAAAATTAAAAAAAAAAAGAAAGTGGCTTTTATTAACCCGATTTCGTGGAATCTTAATTTACTCTTTGGACAGGAAGTTAAATGGTCAAGGCCGAAGTGAATTATCTTTTACCTTATCGTGTCGTTTGACTAATGCCACTTTTAAAATTTCAGTGATCAAGACCTAAGAGTGTTACGTCCAACAAAAAGGAGTAATGGTAGCCGTACCTGTAGATACTTCGCTACGTGCCGTCATGATTACCACAGCTAAAACCAAGGTGGCAAGGGCTGTTAAGAGGGAAGCAACAGCAACGGCAGATACGATAAAGAATAATGGGTGATGTTTCACTGTATCGGGATCTTTATACGGCTGTGCTTTCACGTTTGGCTTTGCCTGAGGAGTGTCCTTTCTGACAACTAAATCGTCATAGGTTTCGGCGTGATCTTCCTGTTTAGATTCCATTTCGAAATAAACGTTCTCCCGCCCGACCTCGATCTTAGTATCCATCATTGCGTGGTGTGACTGCACCTTTTATAGAACAGATCAACTTAAGCCGCTACTGGGAGGAAACAAGCTTAGGCAGGTTAAAGAGGCAATGAAATGCGATGCGATATGACAATCACTGACGGCGCTCTCATTAGAGACAGTGAAGATTGTCTGGTACGTAGGCAGTCTGAAAATATAACAGTAAATGTTTGTAAATGGTTAAGAATATATGAAAGCCATATATAGTCAAGTAAATTAGAATATATGAAAGTTATATATAGTCAAGTAAATGTTTGTGTCGACGTAGGTTTATAGCCAGTACATTCAATTGACCTAAAATGATGATATGAGTATTATTCAACAAAAAGATTACTCTCTCCTGTCATAGATCTAGGCTGTCATAATAAACTCGCTTCTTTAGATTTCGTTTTAAATAAATGTTTTTAATCCGTGAATCAATAATCTGCAGACGTTATGTAGATGATTAAAAGCCAAGGGGCACATGATGTTTCCGTTTTCAGATGAGGTCAAAGGAGGTTTTAATAGCTCTGTAAACATTCATCTCCACACTCGTTTTTCTAATGACGATCCACTTTTGATAAAACAGCCTGACTATATTTTCCTCTACTTAAGATGAAGCCGTAAAAAGCAAACATACAATGCTGGTAAAAGAACTGAATTTGCTCACAGTTCTTTCGGGAATTATATTTGAGACCAATGAAAAACGTGAAATGTAAAACCCTGCTCTGGATCATAAGCAGCCTTGAGTTATCCATATAACCTACACACTCACAATGAAACTAAACTCTTTATTTACTTTAAGTTTCTTTGGAGGAATATTTTAGATTTCTTGAACTAAAATTTGACAACTGCGCGAATTTTGTTTCACGCAATACATCAAAATCTCGCTTAGATGATACGTGCATGTTATTAAGCATGGATAAAGTCTGTATGAGCTTTTTTTATATTTTCCACATGATAAAAACCTTCATATCAGTTACTTACAACGTGTACAATAGTAGTAGGCCAAGTGAGTAAAACCAGGATTAATTCCTTTAGGCTATGCCAATTGGAGCGGGTGCAGAAGTCGGTGGAGACACAGGAACCGAGTTTCTGATTAAATAAACATGTACATATTTGAATGAGCGTGGATCACTAATATTTCAAAATAATGATTCGAAATCAGGTAATTTAAACACCTTGTCGGTAAATAGGGCGGTTTTTAATTGACTGTAAAAAGCTCGCGCCACCCTCTCAATCAATCACATTAAAAACTAAATCCAATCGCTTCTTGGTCAAACGCATTTTTATGCATTTTAAACAGTTAAATTATATTGCCTCGCCATCTCATAGGTTAATTACTAATTTTAATTTATTACACTTTGATATGCCCTCCAACAGAAAACGACACAACGCTTAAAAAGACATAACTCTTTTGCCGTCCTAGAGAACGATGGACTTAGTCTTAAATTAGCTGTCAATAATGGCTGCAATGTGATTAAATCATACATTATTCGAAACCTTCTAGAACTGTGCAAGTTTCAAAATATTTATAACTCACGACATAGTTTAAAATGATTCCGTTATCTGGCCGCTAGTTTGACCCCCCCTCGTGCGTTTGATACAAAGTATCATGTCAAGGGAATAGCTTTAGGTTTCCGGCAGTGTACATGGTAATAAAGCTTTGTTTCTTCTATAAAATTTATATTTGCGGCAAATAAAAATACGATATAACACTTATGTTAGACAACTAAATTGTTTTTTCGTCTCGCTTTTGATTCAATATTCTAGTAAAATCTTTAAAACGACCCCTGTTAAACAAATGGCTTAACGTTTTCCTCTTTATAACTGACACTCCCAGTAGTGGATATAGCAAAACATCTTTGGTTCTCCAGTTGTTAGGGTACTCTCACAAGAGCACTTGAAGGTTCTCTTTCCACCTGAGATGGTGCTTGATAATTTAGCAACTTTTGCATCATTTGTATCACAGCTTACACCAATAAACGTCTTACCCTGTAGAAAAATACATCTCATGTTTGTGATAACAATGATGATAGTAATGACATTGATGAATGGTGTCAAGAGACAGAAATCAATTATTTCCTTTGTGTGATTAGGCAAGTGTACATGTTACATCACTCATGATGCAACATGTACACGGCTGACGACCATAAACTGAGACATCCTTTGAGCATCATGTTATCATAAATGCATCCTTCAAATCTGGGAACCTAACAAAGGAAATACGCGGCGTTTTTTTTTTTTTTTTTTTTTTTCAATACGCTGAGATTAAGCAACACATTGCTAGGTTCCTTAGCGGGCAGGTCGTTTTCGCACCATCTCTTCGGTTTTTTTTTTTGTTTACTGGTCGAGATAGAGAGTCAGCAAACCTTTCTTCGTTCCATGACGGGCTACGGAGATCATTACTTGTTGAATTATAAAACTGACCGTAGATATCCTGAGGGATAAGAAGTTATAAAGAACGCATTTAAATTTACATCTGGCGGTAAAATGAACCTGCCCAATATGTTAGTGCTCAAGTCCGTAGTAACTGTCCAATGTTTCTTTTATTTATGCTAAAAGCATGAACTCGCCAAAGTTTGATGGAAATTTGAAACCCAAAAGCGTCGAAATAAACTTGGGAGTTGAGTGTACTTCAAATCTCAAAAGCGAGACGCACTGAAGGTGGAAAAATTAAAGGAAGGTTGTTGCCTTTAAGTGAGGCTTTTCGATATTTGGACTACTCCTTGTAAGGTAAAAATCATTTTAAGCGTTAATATGTCCTAAAAATATTTTCAAATAGAAGTTGTTTTTATTTCAGAATCGTACAACTTTCAGAATTTGCAAATGAAGGCTGCGCGAATTTTCTGGCTCTGCAATTGAGTTAACAACTATTTTATTAATGAATCTATCGATCGGGTTTCGTTCACAACAGAAAGTTATTCGTTTGGCTTCAAAACAGCAAATTTTAGCTATTTGGGAAAGGTCTTGGCCTTTAGATTTTTCCTGGCCATTTTTCATTTCTTTTCGAGAGCGTTTCTCATCTAGCAGCCCCAACAAATTTGCATATTGACTTGAAGCGTGTTCTGCATTTTTATCGTAAATCGTTATTAATGAGGAATACTTTTGAAGTAAAAATACCAATTGTTTTACTGAAAATCGGGTAAAAAATACCAAAACAGGGGGATTTTTCAACGTCAACGACATTGATGCCACTCTCACGGAAGCTGAAAATGTCATCAACGAAACGTATTTGCGATAAGCTCCATTAAATAGAACTTATTGGTTTTTTTTTTTTATCTACATATCTCGTGGGGTTTTGGGAACAAATTGCTAATACGAAAAAGAAGCGGTTTTTTAAAACATTTAACGATAAAAATTTGTCAAAGATAAAAATTGTTCAACAATACGTTGATGGAGGTGTCGAGTTGTAAAGCCGACATAACGAACGATCGGTAAACACTTTTCAACAGCCTATGGGGATACGAGCCTCCTCAAAGAAAGCTAATTCCGTATTCTAAAAAAGAGCCAAGGACTGTCTTGTCGATGAGATGCTTTTTATCAAGCAGCGCAACCTCGTCTCAACACGCAGACTGATTCCATTTGCGCAAAACTCTTTGTTTAAAGGAACATTCCATTATCTCTTGTCTTTTTAGTAATTAAACATTTTTTTTTTTATCTTTCACTCTTTGACTTGATAATTACGATCGCCAAACGTCGAAACGTGGTCAACATATTTTTAGTATGCTTTTACGAAATGTCTTATCGCAGTTTTTGTATCTTTAAATTGCAAATAAATTGCTTAATTCTTATTTTCTACACCCTATATAGAGCTGATCAGTAACTTACGTTTGGTTCCGTAACTTGAACTTCTTGCGTAGCGGCCGGGTCTGCTGTCATTCCAGAACTGGATGAGGTCTTGAAAGCACAGGAACTGGCCCCGGATCCAGGTGGTCCCCGGGTTCCATTGTACCCGGATGTTCCACGAGGGCCCTGAACACCAGGTTCTCCAGATGGTCCGGCAGGGCCCTGAGTACCATTATAACCTGGAGGTCCGGGAGGTCCAGACTATAAAAGATATGTTTTGGACCCGACTCAGACCTTTTTTGGATTTATTTTTATTTTTTTATCTTAAAATATATAACTATTACATCACTCTCGGGGGTATTGAGAACTAAAAACCGCATAAATGTCAACTAAACGGTTTAAACATTACGCAGGCGTCTACAACGTAAATGGCTTTTATTTTTCTTTTCTTTTATTTTTCGCAAAGCTTGCGTGAAATAACAAGTTTTCAAAAAAATACGAAAGGAAATTCAACCTTCTCTGTAAAGAGAGGTACAACTAGAATGTCCGAATAACCACTTTTCCGGCGGCTGATCTATCCGAGTATTTATTCCCACTTCTTGAGTTCACTCGAAGGTCGGCCGATGTCAGTTCTGCGGCTTCCTTCACTGCGATGACTGGAGATCGCCATGATAAGCTAGCCGGGATGGACCTTAGCACGTTCGCAGTCGCTCTGACACCGTCACGATTACTATGAATTTTATCAGTTATATCTGTTTGGCTATATTTTTCATCATTCCTAATTTGTTCTGTTCTGTTTTTTAGCACAAAACTTTACATGCTATACGAGCGTTAGCTGTGTTTGATTTTCATTACCTTGCGTAAACTTGCAATCTAAATAAGCGTGAAAATCTTCAAAGCTCAGACTTTCCATTTCGTCTCAGTTCTCTTTGAGGATTTTCGTCTCAGCTCACGTTATGATTACTTAAATTAAGGCGCCTGTTGCTACTTGCCGGCTCGCTTGTTCCGAATTTCACCTTCAATTGACCAAAAAAACGCTGGTGAGAAGTCCGGGAAAAGGTCGGACATAGTACGATTTTTCAGATGGCGTGACAACTTTAGCTCAACCCCATGCTCTATACTCTTCTAGAGCACGCTCTTTCAACCAATGACAGCGCGCGTTATATCCGCACTTTATCTTAATCCAGTTTCAAGAAGCATTATCATACGTCCGTGAACTTCCGTATTTATTCGATCACTGCGATTTATGACAAAATAAAACAAAAGAACCAAAAAAAAATGAAAAAAAAAAGATTTGCTTACCGATTTTTTTTGTAGAGCCGTGAGGATCCTCTCCAACTGCTGAACCTTCTTTTCAATCTGTGACTTATCTGGCAGAATAAATAATTTAACAATTATTTAACAGTCATGTCACAATAAGAATAATGACTCAACGCAGAGGATTGCCTCAACTCTTTAGATTGATTATATACCAGCATTTTATACAATAAACCTCGTGACTATTTGTTGAACATTTTTTTTTCTTTCGCTTTCATCGCTGGCGTGTTTTAGAAAGCAATCAATGAGGCCATTGTTCACCATCCCTTACATGTCATTTATCAATCAAAAAGTGAAGTAAAGGTAGTTTAATTTATTTTTCTTTTTTTTTTTTTAATTTGCGTTTCGATCTAGAATAATCGATGTGCTCTTACTGTAATATGCTTGATGTGCCCCACACGCGGATCGGAGCTGTGTTCGTGAGAGAGCAAACGAGGCTACTGTTTTGGAGGTCAAGAGATGCGCTGTTCAACGCCCAGTTGTCACAACTTAGCCTCATCTAAATATCAGATCGTGCAGACACAATAGAAATGCCTTTGTTTTTCATGATTACGGATAAGTAAAGTGATAGACGGATTGCCCTTTGTGAACGACGGCATTTCTTTGAACTTGAAATCCTCTATTAATCATCAGTGCGGGAAAGCTCCAGTGCTGGCTGAAGGTCAAATATTTAAAACTCTATGTGAAATTCTTCAATAACTTTTTTTTTGATTTGGGAGTGAATGTTGGTTGATAAGTTGGGCTTTCACTGAAAAAAGAGGCGGCTTTTATCGACCCAATTTCGTGGAATTGTAATAATAACAATACTCAAATCATATCGAAACGGAAGTTCCTCTAATTTACTCTTTGGACAGGAAATGGTCAAGAACGACGTGAATTATTTTTTGCTTCATCGTGTCGTTTAATCAATGCCACTTTTAAAATTTGAATGGGTCAAGATCTACGAGTGTTTACTAACAACAGAAAAAGGCAATGGTATCCGTACCTGTGGAAACTTCGCTCCGTGCCGTCATGATTGCCACTGCTAAAACCAAAGTGGCAAGGGCTGTTAGGAGCGAAGCAACAGCAATGGTAGATGCGATAAAGAATAATCGATGATGTTTCACTGTATCAGAATCTTTACACAGCTGTGTTTCCACGTCTGGCTTTGTTTGAGGAATTTCGTTTCTGAACTAAATCGTCATAGGTTTCGTCGTGGTCTTCCTGTTTCGATTCCATTTCGAAATAAATATTTTCTTGCCCGACTTCGACCTTAGTATCCATTATTGGTTGGTATGATTATGCCTTTTGTGGAGCAGATAAACTTTAGACGCTTCTGGAGGCGAACAAGCTTAGGCAGGCCAAAAAAATGCTGAAATGTGATGCGATCATATGATCATTACTGTCTGATGATAGAGCGAAGAATGACTGATGCGTAAGCTGTCTTAAAATAGAATAATGACAGGAAGTATTTGTTTCGACGTAAGTTTATAGATTGCGCAATAAAAGATTGAACTGACCTTAAATGATGATGAAAGCATTATTGAACAAAATAATTATGCTGTCTTGATATTGATCCAGGTTATCTCTATCCACTCATTTTCCAGTGTACGGTGAGATATCAAGGTAGAAGCAAATAAGGTATGGAGGATTTCCTCTTGATATTTTAGTCTTCGATGGGCTGAAGTCAAACCTATACTAAAACTTTCTTACCTTTAATGATCCACTGGTTTCGTAGAGACCACCTTTGATTACATTTAATGCTAAAGTAATTTGAGAGGTGGCATGGAATATTTTCTGAAATAGCTACTTTTAATTTCAACTGAATGCTATAAAGGCGTTGAGAAGGATGGGAAAAGCAGTATTCAGAACTCTTCCAAAGCAAGATACTGGAATCATTTTTTAACATTGTTTTCATAGTCCCATCAATCACACAAATCCCTGCCTATGGCAGCTCCCTTTCTTTTCCCTTTTTAAGCATAATGCAATACGAGGCGATTTCAAATGCAGTCAACTGTTTCTCGAATTAAGCATTATTTGAATGCCTAAAGCTGAGCTTTTGTAAAACCCACCCAATCCATTCGACTCGGTCGGAAGAAGGGACACCATTTTTACCGCTTCACGAAGTTCCTCAGTCCCAGAGGGTTTCACCAAGCATTATGAAATAACCATCCGTCAGGGCTGTCAGCACTTCGACTACAATATAGTACAACTTATGTCCTCGCTTTCATGAATTTGAATCATTAAAATAAAACCTTGTCTTTGTTCGGCTAAAGAACAGTATTTTTTTCACTAAAACGGCTATGATTACCAAGAAACGTGAGAAGAGTAAATGTGACCTTTACATACTAGATGAAAAACATACACAAAACTGAAGAGAAGGCATGTTGTTAAGTTAAAACTTTATTTCTTCACATAAGGTTACCTTTTAGAGCCATATTTCCGACAGTCATTACATGTCAGTTGCTGAAGTCGCGGCTATGTTAGGCGTTAACCACTTGTGGCTGCTCTCCTACGCTTATGTCGTGTTCTCCCAACCTCCCGCGCGTTTACATCAGGCTATGTAAACACGGAAACCATTTTACATTTCTTCATTAGTTTCACAAAACTTTCTTCCAGTTCCATCCTTAAAGCTGACTATCCCGTTGAAACTCTTGATTTACTCCCATATATTTTCTTTTTCAAGTAATATTTTGGATTTCCTATACTGAAATTTTATGCAGCCAAGGACAACTTCTCGAAATCGGTTTCACGTAAGAAATTAATCACGATTAGATGATAACGTATGTTATAACAAGGGCATAGCCGGGCGGGGGTGGGGGGTAAGGGTTATGCTTTGGAGTTCTCAGGTACCCTTGTACCCGTAAGCCCGGCTCGCAAGGGCAAAAGGGGCGGACGCGAAGTTAGTGGTGGAAAAGGAACAGTGTTTCTAATAAATAAATCATGTACACCTTTGAATGAGTTCGGATGGCAGGAAAGTTTTAGATTATTAACTTTGACATCATTATTAACTTTGACATCATATAAAGTGGTGAGTACCATTGAACCCAGATGGTCCACGAAGACCCTGAACACCAGGTATTCCAGACGGTCCTACAGGACCCTGAGTACCATTATATCCCGGAGGTCCGGGAAGTCCGGCAGCTCCAGCAGGTCCAGCAGGTCCAGCAGGTCCCGCAAGTCCAATGTCACCCTTTGTACTATTATATCCTGGAGGTCCGATAGATCCAGCAAGTCCGGCGGGTCCAATGTCACCATTAGTACCATTGACTCCAGGTGGTCCTCTGACGCTCGTGCTGCCTGTAGCATTTTTTTCACCTACTCAATAAAAAACAACAACAACAACAACAACAGAAAAAAAACTTAGACATCGTAAGAAACTCTTAGTCTCTTAAGAATCTCTATTAATAAAAGAGGTTTAAGTCTGCACTTGGGTTGAGTTTGAAATGCTTAAGATAAAGTTTGGTTTTTTTCTAAATATTTTTTTAAACTTTTGTGTTAAGAAAAAAATATTTTCGCTTGCAAAAATATTGTTTTGGACCCGACCCAGACTTTTTTTGTACCTTTGCACCTCTCTTTTTAATTTATATATATATATATATATATATATAATATTACATATAGTATTACTATTACATCACTATGGAGTGTCAATAATAAGGTTTTAACAATTAGGCGAGCGTCTACAACTTAAATGGTTTTTATTTCCCCTAAGGTAAATACACCATCAAGTGAAACTTGTGTGAAATTACAAAGTCTGGCCATCTAAGTTTTCCAGAAATTCGAAAAGAAAATTCAATAAATCTTTTGAAATTAACAGTACAATTGCTAAACTGAGAGTAGTTTGGCATAATTGAAGTCATCACTAGTATTATACCACCGGCGACAGAACTTTCACAGGCGTTATTAACATACGTTGTTATTGTTCGAACAAGCACTATTCTGGCGGCTGAGCCATCTTTTACCAAATCTTTTTTAGTTTTTATGCTTTGTGCATTTTCAATGGCGCAAAAAATACTTTGATTTCTTTCACGAACGCGGCAAGAAAGCGCCGCGAACATAGCAATTGCCTCTCGATTTTATTGGCTGCTTTTAACGCACTATCGTATGTGATTCTCACCTTGCATTTGTTTATTTCAGGGTGCTAAAACACATGAACCGACAAAGTGATAATATTTAAATTCTAAGCATCTTCTTGATTAGCTTTCGCTTGAGTAAAAATTGACTACCGTTGTACTCGAGAAAAAGGAGGGGAGATCCCTGATAAGGTGGGTTGTGACTTCACTAGAAGGACATGAGATATCTTAGAACACAGAAGGGAATGAGGTAGCTTGTATCTCAAGTTAAATCGACCGGACCGCTCTTACGAAGTCTTAAATACGTAAAAGTTTTTATCGATGATCAAAGGAAACATCACTGACTCGGTTTTTTTTCCTCGGTGAATCATTGTTGGTTTCAGGAGATGACAACCACTAGTCTATTTTTAAGAGGCATTACAATAATAATCCGAGAGCTTTTGTACTTATTCATAATAAATGTATTTTACAGCTGTGTCCAATCAGAAGATGTCTGTCTATTAACAGAACTTTGAGTAATGTGTGGGCTGTTCTACGCAGAGACATATCATATGTCATCATATTATGTCAGTCACCAGATTATGCAATAACTTAGAAAAACTGACAAAGTAGATGTTATGGGACCAAAGCTGTGTGGCACAGAATGCTGTACTGATCACTGATTAGTTTTGTCACGACCAACTAATTCAATTTTCATCAAGGAAAATGATCTTTCCCTTGACTCCAAAGTTTTTACCTAAACTACAGTGAACACCTTTCACAGTCCTTAGGAAACAGATTGAACTAGATGCACTAACATATATAAAACAATGGCTCACTCATTTACATTTAGGTCATATATATTAGTACTGATCTTGCAAACTTTAACTCATCTATGACCCCCAAAAATGCATGAAATTGACCACACTTTGTTTTCATTTTTTTACCTCAACATGTATTTATAGCAATAAGGCCCTACATTATCTTATATTAAAGTGTATTAAAATAAGAATTTCAGAAAAATTAGAATAAACTTGTTATCATATTTGAGGAAAAAAAGATTTTTCATCAAAATGTCAGCAATTATTATGAATAATTATTATGAAGTAATATGAAATTGATCCTCCAGATGTCAGCCACATTCCTGAAAATTTGAAAGGAGAAAAGTAAATTCTAAATCTTTTCACAAAATTTTCATGTTTTCCAATGTCAGTCAAACCCTTACTGGGAAGAAATATTTTTTGAAAAAATGGGGGTGTGTCAGCATGGGGGCAGGTTTGAAGTGTTACTAAGTAAATAAATATGCCCTCCACTACCCTTGATAATCAATGGGAGGTCTCTTTGGCAAAACTAGCATCAAAACACAAAGTTAAAATGAATGCTGCAAAGTGGCTTTTATGACATTCTTCACTTCTTTTTTTTTTTCTTTTTTTGCATCTTCTATTATTTTGTTTTTTTGTCTCTTCTTTGGTATTTCCTTTGAGTAACAAAACATCTAAAACCATTGACAGTGATTAAAATCAAGCAATGGGAAATATGGTTTGCAAAACAATAAGCTATGACACTCTTCGGTATGACACAATGCAAAGCAATTTCAATCATTTCTAGCATGCACTTCCAGACACTATGGCAAAACCAAACTTTTAAATATCCCCTTTTCATTTTATGATACACTGCAAAGCATATGTTGTTCCCAGAGAAAGCTGAAATACTCCTAAACTCACTTTGGGTTTGGTTAGGAAATATGAGGAGCAGTGGGCTTAGTATTCACAGATGATAAATCATTCTCAGGGAATTCACAAAACTGTCTCACAATGTCCCTGGGGAAATGAACCGAAGTATAATTTCAGGCCTGAATATAGCACTCTCATCAGAAAAATAAACCTGATGCTCTTTGAAAATATGAGACTACTAACTGCTGGCAAAACAGAACTGGGGGCAGCAGAAGCAGATTGAAGAAATTTGGGGGTCAACACCAACACATTGAAACAAAAATGTATCTCAAATGAAGTCAATATATCAAGTTCAACACATATACACTGATTTACTGTAAAGCCCTCTAGAAATGGTACAGATAGACAATGATAGTAACTAACTATGGTGCACATTTGAACTCAAACTATAATCAACTAGTTTTTCAGTCTGTGGTCTTGCCAAACATAGGCTCAAACTGAAATGGAAAATCATAAGAGGGGTAAAATAGTTGTCAAAATTTTATAGGTTGTCTCAAAGTTCATTTTCAACATCTCCTTAACCCTTTAACTCCCATGAGTGACCAAGAGAGAATTTCTCCTTACAATATCAATGCAATATCAACCAGATAAGTGATGAGAATAGCGAAAAATATAAATTAGGGAATAATTTGTTGATCCAATACTAAATTATCTGAACTAACATTATAAGAATTGTATGGTTGACAGTGAGGAGAATGACAAATTTGATCTGGGAGTTAAAGGGTTAAAGGCTTCTGTCTTCTGCTTGCAACTTCTTGACTTCATATCCACTCCTTCCTGCTTCATTTGTGGTGATCAAGCAACTCTTTAGAAGAGTCGTTCTACATTAATGTTCTCTAAAACTGTGGTGATAAGCACTCTTCTTGGCTGATATTTTGCTTACAATTTCACACACTAAGATACTAGGTATCAGCCGGCAGTAAAATCCCATTGTATGATTTCAACAGCTATAATCAATTAGTATATAACACACATTCAGTGAATGGTTTTTTTTTTCATGTGCTGATTGGCTAGTTCAGAATTCAATGGCAAGTACCATTCACCTCCGAACAGATGATGAGAAAAAATTGAACAACAAGAATTGAATTCCCACCATTTTCGGTATATTGAAAGAAATAAACTAAGTTTATGGTACTTGTGTGATATACTATATATACTGAAACAAATTAATCACCTCAGTGTCGATGAAAATGATGGATATTTACCCCCATGAATACAGAGGGTAAGTTTCTAAAGATACTGTGGTGCTGCGTCGGTGGGAGAGTATAGCAGGTAATTTAGAGATAACAACTGAGTTGAAAACGTAATTGGCCACCGTAAAGAGTAAAAAAAGCTGACGTTTCGAGCGTTAGTCCTTCGTCAATCGCTCTGACGATGGGATAACACTCGAAACGTCAGCTTTTTAACTCTTTGCGGTGGCCAATTTACGTTTTCAACTCAGTTGTTGACACTAAATTACCTGATATTTACCTCCACTTCGGTGAACAATTGTTAACTATCATGAGATGTTTGAACGCAAACATGACGGCAAATGATTATTTCAACTATCATCAACTATCGTGACCGTTTGAACAGGGCTTAAAAATTCTGAGTTATTTTTGAGGATAAGCATTAAAAGATTGTACTTGTTATTCTGAATTTATACCCGATGAAAACGTTTCACTCACCTCCTCAATTATAGCATCATCTCCTTCGCTAAGAATACCAATGTGACAATGGTTTGTTCCGCTCCTAAATTCAAGTTGACTAAAACAAAACACACGTACAAACTAACCAGTAATCGCTAACAATCAAAATATGCATTTCTATATGGCAACAAAACAACCAATCGTATTACGCGTCACATGGTTTGAGTCGCATAGTTGAATCACATCCATTGGCGTAAATTATGGGGCTCTTTGGTCTCAGATACTTGTTACAAATTTTTGATCAAAACTCAGGAACTGCACGCGAATGCGAAATAGGCTACTGGAGGTGAACGACTATGCTTTTCAAAACTATATGTTCGATGGCTCTCGATTTCTCGATCTCAATTTCTAGCCCCCGATCTAGTCTGCGTCCTTCACCACTGTCTATTCCATCTATGGAGTTTCCAATGATAAATTTAACCTGTAAATCATCATCAACGGGGATAAAATAAGATCGACTCACATCGACGCCGATTGAACTTGAAATATTAGCTGTGTAGTGCATATTTAACTACCAAATTGGCTTTAATTTTCAACATCTTATACTCCAAATTTGGAAAGAATCGGAAGTAACGCAATTTTTCATAAGCGTCATTGACCAAGCGTGAGGTCAAGGTGGCGAGATATTGGGTCAGTTCTTTTTTGTGTTTTATTTCCATAAAAACGGAAAAAAGAGAACGACACTAATATCCAGCCACCTCGACCGAAAAGCTTGGTCAATATCGGATTTATTATAGAGCAAAAACATCGCCGCTTTATTACGAATCAAGACTTGTTTATTTCGAGAGACGGGAAAGGAGGCCAGCTGTTTTTGCGCGGAATCACAGCGGGCAGTCCCGAGCCCATCTTGCCTGCTCAGGTGCCAATCAGAACAGAAGTTATTTCAAATTTGGGTTATTTTCCCTAGGGCAATTACCAAAATAAAGGGAAAATTCCCTCTATCTGAACCAATCAACCTTTAGTAATTTGCTCTCTATGTTAAAAAATAACAGAATCAACGCGCGCAACATTATTTGAGAATGGTAGGCTGTTTTCAGCCGAGGTAACCATTAGGGTGGTGCTTTGTTTTAGGGTACCGTTCGCACTTGCCTTATTGGGAACATTTTCTCTTTAATTTTCCTATCATGTTTGGATTCTTTAACGATATGTCTGTTTTGCTCCAAAAAAGTGTTTGAGAAAAAAGGAAGAAAAAAAGAAAAAAAAGAGAACTGATGCAGGTCACAGGGCTCTTTAACGTCCCTGTTACAAAAGGCTATTAGTAAAGCGGCACCAATTGTTAAACACAACAAATATACCCCAAAAATTTCATCCGCGTTCGACAATAATCGACCTTAAAAATGCTCAGCGATGGCAGGGTCAGGGCTCTTATAGCACATCTAGAGCCTTTCCATTACCCTCCGAGTCTCAAGTAATCTGTAATCAGACTTTTTGAAACTCTAGGACGCATACGTGGGCTCTGAATCGTAAGGACCTCAACATGTAGACCTGGTGTGGGTAGTAAAAGTGTGCATGCAGAGTCAATGGAGTATGCGCTTATCTCAACATTGTTTAGCAATTATTTATTACCTATACGTCCGAATAATTGCTTAAAACTATCATTTTATTTTGTGGCTTCATCACAAGCAGCTCGCTAAATCTCATCGATGCTTTTTTGTGCCTTTGAGGTGCAAGAGCAAATATACATAACACAAGGCTAGCTTAAACATCAAGGACAAATTGAATATCCATGTTGGCTCACCATGCACTAAGCTAGGGGTAATCATAATGATTAAATCTCCATTTGTTTGCAGCAGTTTTCTTAAAAAACGTTTTCTTTTCCCTTCTTTCTCTTTTAAAAGAGCGATTTCATTCACGTCCAATTCTGAGTTATTAACCCATTAACTCTAAAGGGTGACTGGCTTCTAATTTCTCATTTCAGTATCAACCTTGAATTGAATGTATAGGTAATGAGAAAAATGAAAATAATAACCAATTTGAAAAGCTCATGATTGTTAAACAAATTCTCCTTGTCCTTACCACAGTAAATGTAGAGAGATCAGTGTGGAGAATATGAGTACCAACCTAAGGGTGTAAATGGTTAATGATCGAGCTAAGTGCAAATCAATGCTATGTTTCATCTATTTGAGCGAACTGAAAAATTCCAACATCTGTGGCATCATGCTGTAGTTCAGTGATTGGATTCTGTCATATTGGTTCTATCATTCGTCTGTCTGCAATTGCTTGATTGGTGAGATTATCACGCCATGCACCTTGCTGTGACATACCTGTTAGATAAAATACCCTTTCCAGGAGTTCTCAGTATTGCTTTCAATAAACCTCACAGAATATTCACTTAGATACCTAACAGCAAGAGCTCTTACATTCAAATAAAATCTAGGAGCGCTAAATAATTAGTTAGAGAAAGCTCGAAAAAAAATGTTTATCATCACTGGCTCGCGGGGAGGAAGGAAAGGATGTGAAGGATGGGAAGGATGGGAATCCTTGTTACAAGGATCTAGTTCTCATCTATAAGTCACGGTGCACAAGATTAAGTAAGAGAACTCTCAAATTGAAATCATGTCATATATTGAACACAACTTTATTAATATCTCAAAATAGGCCAAGATACATAATTCCCAAAATCTATCAAGAAATTCTTCAAAAAAATGTTTATAAATCTCTTTTAACTCTAAAAATCTAAAAAATCTTTTTCTTCAAAAATCCCGACCATCTCAGCAATGATTTTCAAAATAATCACAACATTTTGCATAAAATGTGAGATATTGTGGTGCAATTTCTCAGAAACACCTTTAAAACATTCGCACAAGGTGTGAAAATTTCGCATCTCCTATAGGAGGCGAAGCCACCTAAGTTATTGCAGTTCTTACTGTGACACTACAGAAGATTAAAACACCAAAAAGGAATCATCCGTTAAGCCACAGAGATATAGTTGAGATGATTATGAAATTAATATTCCTCCATGTGAACTGGAATCTTTTATTCGGGAAAATGAATGAACTTAAGTCATCAGTGACCTCATGGATAAGCTTCCTGATCTCCATTTCCGTGAAACACGTCTTAAAGAGGAGTGGATTTTTCTATACTGCATCACTGCAACAGCTAGGCTCAGTCTCTTAGGAAAATCAGGATTGGTTTGATGACAACGTGTGGAAATAAACGAACTCTTAGAGCAGAAACATAAGCACTTTCTTATGTCAGTCAGCGCAACATCAGTATCGAAATGAAAGTCTTTATTGCCTGCAATAGTAAACTCAAGAGCATCTCAGAAAAATGCAAGACACCTGGCTCCAGGCGCAGACGCCATTCCTGCGTAAATATGAAAGGCAGGTAATAAAATAGTCACCCAAAATCTGTGTGAAATGTTCTCATCTTTTTGGAGCAAAGATGTTCTACCTCAAGACTTCAATGAGGCTATCATTGTCCCGACAACCACAAGGGAACACCGTTACTGTCGTCAGTTTTAGGCAAATTCCTTGCTAGAGTCATGCCTAATCGACTCATCAAACATTTGCAACAAGGTCTCCTGCCCGAGAGTCCGTGCAGCTTTCGAACGAGCAGCAGCGGAACAGTACATGTGATATTTACAGCTCGTCACTTTATGAGAAAATCCAGGAGTAACACTAGGACCTCTGTACCACCTTTGTTGACCTGACCAAGGCGTTAGACACGGTCAGTCGTGATGATCTATAGAAAGTCATCTCAAAGCTAGATGCACCTCTATTATCATCACCATGATTGGAAAGTTTCTTAATGAAATGATGGAACTTGTAAAATAGTGAGGTGTGGAAATATTTCCCGGTCCACAATGGCTTGAAACACGTATGTGTTCTCGCCCAACCTTCTTCTCATTGATGCTCTCTATAATGCTCCCAGGTGCATTCTCACAAGGTGATGAAGGCGTAGAAACTCGTTATAGAACTGATCACATGCTTCACAATCGTAGACGACTTAAGGAAACACTTGAGGTCAGTCTTACCACCATCCGTGATCTAAATTTTGCAAATGATTGTGCACTGGATAGTGACTGTGAAGAACAGATGCATCATGGCATGAACTCTTTGGGCACAACCTGTGAGAACTTTTGATTCACCGTACGTACCCACCAGCTCTAAGAAGCAATACAACTAACCTTACAGTCATTTAATTGGCACAAAACTTCACGCAATTGACTAGTTCACCTATCTTTAAATTGCAGACCGCTGTCCATCAGCTCAGCGTACGGTAGACTTCGCCTGACTGTATAGGGACGCAGGTAAATCTCAACAGGTAGAAAACTCAAAGTCTATAAAGCTGGACAGTTTACAGCAGGTAAGCAGCCAAATTTAATCACATCCACGCAACAAGCCTCCGAAATGGTTCATTGGTTCAACTAAATAGTCGAACCAGCGAAACAGTTGAACTGTACAAATTGCACAACCTATCTTACTTAGTTAAAGTAGTTCAAGTGATCAAACTAGCTTCAATTGTTCAACTGCACAAACTGCACAATCTAGCTGAATTGGTTCAGGTAGTTAAAACAGTTAAACTAGCTCAATTGGTTTACCCGGTTAAATAGTCAAACTAGCGAAAACAGTTAAACTGACAAATTGCACAATCCAGCTTAACTGGTTGAAATAGTTAAAATGCTCAAACCAGCTTAAATGGTTAAACTGAAAAAAATGCATAAGCATCTTATAAGGTTCAACCTCACAAACTCCACGATCTACCATAATTGGTTAAAGTAGTTAAAATAACCAAACTAACTTAACTGGTTGAATAACTAATTGGTTGAAGTAGTGCAAATGATCAAACTAGCTTAAATTGTTCAACTGCATAACCTGCACAAACTGCACGATCCAGCAGAATTGGTTTTGCCTAGAAAGTAGTTATGTCATTTCTGCGACCTTATTCGAATGCGGACAGTCAAGTAGATATTTCAGTGTACCGCTGGTTATTTTGCAGTCACGGTAAGATATCAAGTTTTTGAGGGCACATGGTCTGTTTTGAGTTTAAGTTTTAGTTTCTGCTAAGATTGTCGAACAAGATTACATTTGTTATTAGCGGGACGAGACACAAATAACTTGTACTATTCGATCGTTTTTGTTTAGCTTTCTTATCCTTTGCGACTCGGTTATTTTGCTTTATTCAGCGGATTTATGCATTTGATTTCAGTGAATCGTTGTTCATGTAATAAAAAGAGTTTACAGTTCAGCGCAATTGGCTCAACTGGTTAAATAATCAAACTAGCGAAGACCGTTAAACTGAAAACAATTGAAAAATATATCGCAGTTGTTTAACGTAGTTCAAATGGTCAAACTTGCTAAATGGTTTAACTTGAAAAAATGTACAATTAGCTTAAATGGTTCAACTGCACAAGCTGCACAATCTAGATTCAAATACCTAAAACAGTCAAACTAACGAAAACAGTTAAATCGCACAAATTTCACATTCTATCTTAATTGGCTAAAGTAGTTCAAAGGGGGCTTTACGATTTTCTGTTTTGCAGTTTTGGCTACGTTTTAGATCGGTTTTTCGGTTTTTATGCCAAAAAAACTTCGTTTTTTCGGTTTGGTGGTCATTGCGGTTTGCGGATTTTCCGTTATTTAGCATTTGGTTTTCGGTTTTCGCAAAAAATACTAACTGGTTTTCGGCGTTGATATCCGATGCAGTTTTCGGTTTTTCCAATTAGACCTATTATGGTTCCGGTTTCTCTTCGATCTGAGCGGCAACTACGCGCCTCTACTAATCTCGAATAGCCGCTAAACGCAAATTTTATCGAGAGGAATGAGTGACAAAACAATTGAAATATCGCAGGGATCCCTAGTTAGCCTACGTGTAGCCGTACCCTCCCCCTCCCCTGTGGTGGGGGGGGGGGGAAGAAGGGAGGGTACGGCTACGCGTCTGCACGTAGGGCACGGCTAAGCACGGATCATTTCCAAAGTTTATTTATCAACGCCACCTCGAAGTTGGAGACCAAGTTACAATGGAATCTCCAAACTTTCAGGTCTTAGTTCGCGAATGGAAATGTTAGATCAGGGATTTTTGATGAAACTTTCCATAGCTATAGCTTTTTGCGACTGCAAAATTGCAATCCTATCGAGGGCTTTTGTGCGAATTTCCTTAATTTAATTAGGCTCCATTACCAGCTGCTGAGTCCGCAGAGACCACGCTCGAGGTCCTCGAGAGCGCAGCTGTTAATTAAAGCAGATACTAGAAGATACGAATGCCAAGTGCATGGTATTCATGGATCCTGTCATGAAATTAGTGTAGTTTACTCTGCACGCTACACTTGTCATCACTGTATCGAAACGATCAGGGTTTTAATAACTGGGATGTGAAAGTGTATCGATTTTGACAGTTTTGCATGCCGTTTTCGGTTTTGATCGAGTTTTTTTTCGGTTTTTCGGTTTTGGATGATTTTTTCTACGATTTTAAGGTTTCTAATGGGCCCCAATACCCTCCTCAGTTCAAATGGTCAAACTAGCTCAAATGGTTCAACCGGAGAAAATGCATAACTAGCTTAAATGGTTCAATTGCACCAACTGCACGATCTTGCTTGATCGGTATAACTAGTTAAAATAGTCAAACCAGCGGAAAGAGGTAAACGGTATCGGAACAATTCGTCCCTCAAACAGTTCGCCCCCAATTTTTAGACAATTCACCCCCAATGTGAAAACACCGAGTCAGTCAACCGAATCGTTCGTGTCCATCGTACATGAAACAAAGCTATCTACGGTCGAATTTATAAGTATAATAAGGGCGAACGCGTTCTCGCGCGTCTAAAACCGAAGAACTGAACACGTATCACCATCTTACGCTCACGCGATTGACGATCAGTAAATTATTTTGGTTTCGGTTGACTCGAGTAGTCGAGTTTTCTTTTTCTTTCAAGAAATGATTGCCTTGTGACAAAAGCTATATTTTCTACAATAATTTGGGTGTTTTCACATTGGGGGTAAATTGTATTGAAATTGGGGGCTAATTGTCCGGGGCGAATTGTCTGACATTCGAGGTGAACTGCACAAATTGCACAATGTATCTTAATTGGCTGAAGTGGTTCAAAATGGTCAAACTAGCGAAAATGACAAAATGCGTAACTAGCTGAAATGGTTTAACCAGCCAAAATTCATAACTAGCTGAATCAGTTCAACTGCGGAAACTGCTTAAGTCACCTCAAATGATTCAGCTGGTTACATAGTCAAACTGGCGAGGATAGTTTAACTTCAAAAATTGCACAATCTATCTAAAATGGTCTGACTACCTTAAGTGCTTCAACTGGACAAAATGCATAACTGGCTTAATAGGATCTACTGCACAAACTGCACAATCTAGCCTATTTGTTCCAACTGGACATAGTTTGATGCTACTCTAGTTTGCAGATTTAATGAATGTAACCGAAAAAGTTACAATTCATAGACCCAAAGTTTCGACACTCCTGTCTAGTGCCTTCATCAGGGGTGATCTAAACGCTGCAACAAGAGGTCCTATTATATGATCACTAATTAGCGGCCTTTTTATTCGGACGAGGTGTAAATAGGCGTCAGGTAGCAAGCCGTCGTCGTCACGATTTTAAGGAGCGTGAGCGGATTCAATATGCCAAGCCTCCAAACAAAGGCGCTGGTGGTAACGCCGATTAGTGGTGATAATTTTAGAATTATCCCACCCAATTGTATGGTTAGTTAGGCATGTATGCTCCGATAAAGCTGAATTTTCCTTTTTGCAAAGGAAAACCGGTGCTCTTGGTGCTCTTTTAACCGTGTACCAAACTGACGTTTGGTCTGTCCGATGTATTCGTTGACACAGTCATTGCAAGGAATAGAATAAATGGCGTCGGTTCGTTGTTCTTTCGTGACAGGATCCTTAGGTTTGGCGAAAATATGCCCCAAAGTCTGAAAAGGTTTTTGAGCAACTTTAACGTTGTGGCTATTCAAAATTCTCTTGATGGGTTCCGTAACACCCTGTCTATAAGGAATAAAAGCAAAACCATTCGCTGGTTCCCTTGCATCAAGAGCGTTACTATTTGTAACTGATTTTTGGCAGTTACGGGGAAAAGTTTTTGTATAGCCATTTGCCCTTAGGACATTGGAAACATATTTCCTCTCCTCAGCCTTCGAATCGAGTGAAGATGGTAGACAGTCAGCCCTCCTAAGTAAAGTTTTGGCTACAGACTTTTTATGGCAAACAGGGTGGTGAGAATCGAAAGCGAGGTATTTGTCGGTGTGGGTAGGTTTACAGTAAACACTTGTCTCTAAATTACCCTGAACACATATAAATCAAGAAAGGGAAAATATCTATCCTTTTCACGCTCAAGGGTGAATGGGATCGACGGCTCTACTGAATTCAAATGCGATAAGAGGCGCTCCGCTTCATCTCCGGATATCGCAGAAATAACATCATCGACATATCATTTCCAGAAAAAGGGTTTAACCGGTGAAGTAGCTAAGGCCTTTTGTTCCACGTCTTCCATTACCATGTTAGCAATGACAGCAGAGACGGGCGAACCCATCGCTGTACCAAAAACTTGTTGATAGTAGGCGCCGTTATATGTAAATTGCGTGGTTTTGAGGCAAAAAGACAGCAGATGACTAATATCCTCCACAGGCAAGGAAGTTCTTTGTCCCAGGGAAGCATCTTCTCTGAGTCATTCCTCCGCAACCTTAATGGCAAGATCAACTGGGATTTTGGTGAAGAGCGAAACAACGTCTGAAGACACTAATTCTTCACAAGCGTTAAGAGTTTTATCTCTTATGAAATCCGCGAATTCGCAGGGATTTTTGACAGTGTAATCAGTATTCCCAACAACAGGCGACAAAATTCTCGCAAGATAACCAAAAATTGCATAAGTCGGAGAATTAACAAAAGAGACAATGGGTCTCAAAGGAATTCCCGGTTTATGAATTTTAGATAAGCCATGAAAACGTGGACATAAGCCGTCACTACTGTATAACATTTTTTACGTAGAGTCACTAGTTATACCAGCTTTTTTCAAATCAAGCAACATTTTGTTTAACTTTCTTTGAGTTTTACTGGTAGGATCAGAGTTAAAGACAGCATACGTACTCTTGTCATTAAGCAGAGACAAAGCTTTGTCGTGATATTGCTGTTTGTCCATAACCACAACACAATTACCCTTGTCCTCGATTACGAGCCTGTCCGGATCCTTTTTGAGAGCTATAAGCGCATTGAAAACATCCTTTTGAATGTTTTTGGGAGGAGGTTTAGCACGTCTGAGTATGCTAATTACTTCTGCTCTTACCAAATACCTACGATCGTCGTTGAGTTGAGAGATACTCTCCTCAACAGCGGCGACAATATCGGCAGTCGGTATTTTGCGAGGAGCGATAGCAAACTTCAGACCCTTCTCTAAACCACTCCGTTCCAGCGCGGATAACTCCTCGGAGGAAAGGTTCAAGACTCATTTATCTCTCAGAGATGAGCCTGAATTAACAGGAGACCTCTTACTGAGCAAGTGACGGAGTTTTCTGTCGTGTTTCTCTCTCTGTTTGGTAAACGTCTGCAGTTCTTTCGAACTTCTTTTCGAACTTTCTTTAATTTAACTCTAACTGCTTAAATGGTCAAACTTGCGAAAACAGTTAAACTGTATAAAATTCATAACTAGCTTAACCAGTTCAACTGCAGAAACTGTCAAAGTTGTCTCAAATGATTTAACTGGTTACATAGTCAAACTAGCGAGGACATTTAACTTCAAAAATTGCACAAGCTACCTGAATTTGTTGAAGTAGTTCAAATGGTCAAACTAGCTTAAACTGTTCAACTGGACAAACTCCATAACTAGCTTAAAAGGTTCAATTGCACAATCTAGCTTAATAGGCTCAACTGGGTGAATAGTCAAACTAGCGTAGGCAGTTAAACTGCACAAATTGCACAACCTATCTTTTTTGTTTGAAGTAGTCCAAATGGTCTAACTAGCTTAAGTGCTTCAACTGCACAAACTGCACAATCTAGCTTAATTGGTCCAACTGGTTAAATATTCAAACTTACAAAAGCATTTAAACTGCACAAATTGCACAATCTATCTTATTTGGTTGAAGTAGTTTAAATGGTTTAACTAGCTCAAATGGTTCAACCGGAAAAAATGCATAATACATTTGGTTCAACTTAAATTGAATGCAGATGGTTCAATTGCACAAACTGCACAAGTCCCATTCTCCAAAAATAGCTCCTCTGTTGTTGGCTGACACTGGAAAGAGATCTGTGGGTGGACAGAGAAAGCCTTTTTACAAAGAACTGAAAGTATTCATCAAAAACCTGGGCGAAGATCCCGAGAACTGGGTAGGATAGGCTCACCTTTGGCTGTTCATGTGATTCACATGCGACAGACACTCTCGTGCACCGATTGGTCTCCACAGCTACCCTCAGACACAAATGCGTACTCAACGGCATCAAGGGAAAAACCAAAAACTACATGGCTGAATTTTATTATGTGCAAATATATCTCGAAAGGCAAGGCTTTCTTTAGTTGCCTCAAACCATTGACTTGTCTTGGTGCCAAGACTTGGCGGAGGCGGCACTAAAGAAACAACAGCTGCAGATGGAGAAGGAGGTAAGAGAGGCAGAGGGCAAGTTGAATCTGAGAAAAAAACATGACGAAAAATTCGAGGAACAACCGAATACCGCAAGAATGCAGCAACAGCAGCTACGACAACTAGAACGTATGAACATGGTTTTGCTGCAGCGGCAAAGCCAGGCGCTTATGTTCTTGTTACAAATCTTGCTAGCAAATAAAATTGTTCCGCAAATTTATTTGAAACTTGGACTTTCTGGTTCAGATGCCTTGCGTATTTCTGTACATGTGATAGACAACAGGAAGAGAATATCAGCTGTCTGAAGAGAATATCAATAGTTTGTATATTTTGTATGAGTTATGCGATCATTTGATATAATCTTTTAATTTTAAAAGTTGTTTATAATTTTAAAGTTTAGTACTTTTAAAATGCCTTTACACGGTAATGATCGTTTAAAGGAGATTAATTTATTTGAAAGTAAACTGAAGACTGATTGAAAATTATTCGGAAAATTGATTTATTATGGACCATGCTTGAAATTTTTGAAAGTACTCATGGACAGTTGCGGGAAAGAACTGGAAAAACTTAGATGTAATTGCACCACATAAACATGCCCAAGAATTATGAAGAGCACATAAAATACACACTTTTCCCACAGCGCTTGAGCATAACTTTGAATTCCTCTTGAAGTCCAAGAATTTAAAATACTTTACGACATCACCGAAGATCCATTCAATTTAAAATCTCACTTCACTCATTGACTTGTTCCAAGCTTTTGGAAGGTCTGTCAGTAACGCCGTGAAATGGACTCTGAAAGTGAAGTCGGAGAGGATACGCTGGATAGCCATGAATGCATAAGGTGCCTCCTCCTGAAGCTGGTTCAACACTTTGGATCGAGCCAACATTACGCTGTCGTGCCTTTTACCCTCCACCGGGCCATAGAGGGTAGCAATAAGGCCGTTGGGTGTAGCAATGGACTTAAATTTCATTGAATGTACTTTCGTAGGGCCGTTGTACATCATCCGCTCCTACGGCTGATCCAATCCAACAGCAAACGTATCCAGTCAGTGTAAATGGAATCCATCACAGCATGCAAAATCATTCAAAGTTGAGGCTCAGGTATCGCGAATCGTGGTATCAATTCCACTTACCTGCTCGGGCAGGCAAACCGCCTGAGAAATGTGTAGAGTGCCTGAGTTGTGTCCATGTTGACGTCGTTATAGCAAACAATCAGGCCTGGAGGGTTCAATACTTCAGTAAGTTGTTGCATTTTTTAATCTGTCATCATGTCCAGATTGAAGCGTTCGTGGCTCCAATATAGAATAAAAGGATTTTTGGGAGAACTTAACGTTATATAGAAACAAGTACTCTATATCATCGATCAAATTACGGGCATAAGCCATGAGAATAGTGTCTCTTACTTTTGGCATGGTAGATATTAGCAAGGACGAAATCGGCGAGACACTCAGTAAACTTTCAAAGGTTCACAATTGCTGGAATAAGAAACTCACGGTTTCCAAGATCTTTTCGTAATGTAAAATTTTGGCAGGAACGCCGACGGCAACTGACGGCCTCGACGTTGAGTCCCTTTACGTCGCCGTCGCCATAAGGTCTCGGGTGACTGTTTCGAGGTACGCGGAAGTTAAGCGTTAAGTGGACTATGTCAGAGGATCGCCTGATTTCCCAAGGTATTACTTTACGGAAGAAGGGCTAGGACTTTTAAAATAAATTATTTGTTTCTTATATCACTATCATGCCTTGCCAACCGGAGCTAGACAGCAGGCGCTTGACCCATTTTGTGTCGCAAAAAGCAACTGGGACTACCCGGTAAGTTAGCTCGTTGGACGTTGGAGGGGAAGAAAAATATCTGTATAAATTCTATGCATGCTCAGCACTCTTGTAGTTTAAGCAATTTATACGACAGGATCCAACGAGCTTTAGATATAGTGACCTTCCAAGGGTACTTGTTCGTTTTTGGTCTTCAGAGAAAGGTGATAAAGTGGACGTGGCCTCAATTGGCATGTCAGTAGTTTGACACCATAAGAAGCATTGATGAGCTGGAGTCCAGAATTATTTCGTTAAAAAGGAAGCAGCAAATAGCTGTTCACTGGATTACTGACGTCAAGGCGAGCAACCAAGCAAGGTTCAGGCAAGATGCTAACTGAAGGAACGAGCAGATCCACGACAGATCAGACGAACAACAAGCAATGTGAAAATGATAAAAAAAGTTTAATTCACTCTTAAATCATTCTTTGGGGAGACAAGTACATAAGTATATAGGAGTTTACCAAACTATGGTTTTGAAAAAGGTAACGCTTTCATATCAAATGGGTGTTGTTCTGTGTAATGGAAAAAAACTTCGCACCTGAACCAATCCTTAGAATGGCTTGAGAAAACTCTGGGAGAATCTTTAAAGTTGGTCGTTGGACATAATAACAAGCCGGTATTATTAACGCGGTCGCAATGATAAAAAAACTGAATTTTTATTGGTGCCTGAGAGAATGCGGTCATGTTTTTGGGGAGCTCGCCATATGGCACTAGGTAGAACCGGGGTCTAGAACGCCGGTGAAAAAGGTGGGGGGGGGGGGGGGAAGTAGGGGACACAACATCCAATTTATGTTCTGTATCTTAAGCTGCTGTACTAATTTATCTTTTCGAACCGCCGTAAGTAGCAGACGACTTTTGCGCTCCGTCATCATTCGTATTATTACTTCGCTTAAGGCCAGATAGGCTTGATTTCCGCCGCTCTATAGCTGGCCCAGTCTGTGATCCTCCCCGATGAGATACCGCACTTTGCTTGACGCGTTCACCTAGTTTCCAAAGTAACAAATCACATTTATTTTGTCTTGTTTTCCTTAGTAGTTTGTCCTTTCGGTAAATGTGCTCACGTTGTGGCTGGGTCATCCAATAATGTTCTGCCATTAAAATATATTCAATGGAGAAGAAACTAATTGAAACGGTAAGTTAACTGCTAAAGATAAGAAAGACCACAGGGTATAGACTTATTTCTTTTTATAGACCCCATTGCTCCGGTCTTGGAGCATTGACAAATTAAGCAGACCAAAGGTGATAGCAATGAACGACCAAAGGACTACTCCTTGTCTGCGACATGGCGATGAATTCGTCATTTAACCTACTTAGAATTTCATTCAGGTCCAATTTCAGCTTGTGAATCGTAATGTTTGTCTGAATATTTCTTGTGAATGGGTGATCAAAATGTAGGGATCAATTTGTTTTGTCACTCGGTATGAGTACGCAAGGAATTGTGTTTTTCACTAAACCACTCTTTGTAGGAAGTAACAAAACTGCGGTGGTCAAAGGCTGCTTATACTGTCATTAACTAGGTCAGTGGAATGAGTCAACTATGTCTGGCGGGTAGCAGAAGGGTTGTGAGCTGTTAACTTTTTGACGTCAGTGTATCAGAAAAACAAAACCTAATTAAGGGGACCAACGGAATGGCGAGAGAACCTATTAAAGATAAGAAACATTAAACGGCATAAACTTATTTTTTGTATGGTCCTCATTTCTCCGGTCCTGGGGCAATGGGCAATTAAGGGGACCAAAGTGATCGAAATTTTTCAACGGAAACGAAAGATGAAAAGACTATTTTTTTTGTCCAAAGAATCGACTGAAAAATGTTTTTTTCTTGACGTACGTTATCTACACTTTTAAGTGTTGTGAGAAATCCAGATGATTTGCATTTTTTTGACTGATCTGTTAATGACGTATCAGCCCAACTTCTAGTAGGATAAGCATAGCAAAGTTCTTTGAGACCTCCGTTAAATCAGGAGGTTCTAGGGTGGCTTCTTTGCTCTGCATTGCCCTGCCGTGTAATCTTTGGTGAACATCGGACTGAATTTAAAGATAAGGAAGATTAAAGGGTATAAACTTATTCTTTTGTATAGTTCCCACTGCTCCGGTCCTATGGCAATGAACAGTTAAGGGGACCTAAAGTGATTGAAATTTATCATTGCATAAGAACATTGAAAAATGTTTTTGGCGACGTGCGTTATCTCCACCTCTAAGTGTTTTGGGAAATTCCGATTTTTTCTGCATTTTACTATTGATTTGTCGAAGACCCATTAGCTCAATACTAGTGTGATGAACATCGCAAGTTCCTCGAGAATTAAGTTAAATCAGGCGCTTCTAGGGTATAAGCGTAGTCGAAATGTAATTACTTTAAAGGTAAGATATAGGTCAGTAAGCTTATTTGTTGCCCTGCCGCATAGTCTTTGGTGAAAATTGGAATAAATTTAAAGATATATAAGATTATAGTGTATAAACTTATTTATTTGTATAGTCCCCGTTACTCCGGTCCTGGCGCAATGAACAACTAAGGGACTCAGGGTAATCGAAACTTTCAAAGAATAAAAAAGAGTGACAATGTTTTTTCGTGACGCACACTATCTCTACTTTTAAGTGTTTTGGCAAATCCTGATTGTTTTGCATTTTCCTACTGATTTGTTGATGGCGCATCAGCCAAATTATCATGATCAATTTATGTGATGAAAGGAAAGCCCCAAAGGATTTTTTGAAAAGAAAAATTGAACTTAGTCTAAGGAAATTAATCTCTTTGCTCGTTTTGAACAAATAACTAAGAAATTCAGGTGAAATTTCAAAGGGAAAGCGGCTTTCTTTTTTGCTTGCGACTGTCCCCATAATTTTTACTGCAAGATAACGATATGTCTGCACATATGGCATGAGCATTTTTGCGATAGAAAAGACGAGAAACTTAATGAAAACAACTTATTTTCCTTTGGTAAGATATCTCTTGAAAGGGCTATATTGGGTGAAATAATCATCAAAATGCACGGATGTGTTTTCTCGTCATTTTTAGGGTCCCCACATGGTGGATTATGACTTAGGTAAAATTTCTAGTGCAAATGTAATTGTCATTTTCAAAATTTTGACCGAATAATGGGCTTGTTAGGTGGAGCTTTGCTAAGGAGAACGATATCATTTCGATGGAATCCTGACGCACAAAGAAAGCAACGGATTCAACAGGAAATAAAAATTGGCGGTAAATTATTAAATACACACGCAAAAAAATAAAAACAGTACAGACTGGCCCAAAAAAACAAATGCTCAAGACGGCGTAAGTTAACATGCTACGTTGATGGAATATATGTATGAATTTAGGAGATAAGATCTTGCTAGAAGCGGGTGCTCATCAAATACACGGGGTAAAGTTATTGTGAAAATATAGCGCCATAGTTAAAAAGTCCACATGTGCTCCGCAAACGAAATTTCCCGCACAATTCTGTAACAGAAGTACGATGGTTAAAGGCTGCTTTTTCTCCTATAAACTAAGTCGGTGCAATGAGTCAACGTTTACTGGCGGTAAGCAGGAGGGATGAAGCTGTTAACATTTTGACGTTAGTGTTATGTATCGAAACAACAAAACCTAATTAAGGGGAACCTGTTAAAGATAAGAAACATTAAACGGCACAAATTTATTTTTTGTGTAGTCCCCATTTCTCTGGTCCTGGGGCAATGAGCAATTTAGGGGACCAAAGGTGATCGAAATGCGTCCACGGGTAAGAAAGATGAAAGGCTATTTTTTTTTGTCTAAAGAATCGAGTGAAAAAGGTTTTTTCGTGACGTGCGTTATCTCTACTTTTTGTGACAAATCCAAATTTTTTGCATTTTTACTGATCTGTTAATTTGTTTATTTGTATAGTCCCCATTTCTCTGGTTCTGAGGCAATGAACAATTAAGAGGACCTAAGGTGATCGAAATTTGTCAATGGATAAGAAACTATTTTAAGGTAAGCTATAAGTTGCTATGTTCTTTAACTTTTATTTTTCTGTTCTACATTGTCCCTAGCGAATAATCTTTGGTGAACAACGGAGCAAATTTTAACTTGGTCCCCACATTGTCCCAAGACAATATTTTAGTCGTGCAGTGTAACTGATTGCTGTGATTATCATGATCAATTTATGTCATGAAATGAAAACACCAAGCCTTTTCCACGGGAAGAATTGAACCTAGTTTGAGGGAATTTAATTAGATGGTCGTTTCGAATTGAACGGTTGACTAAGAAATTAGGGTAAAATTGCGAAGAGAAAGCGGCTTTCTTTTTTTCCCGCGACGGTCCCCATAATTTTTCACTACATGATAACAATATGTCTGCACATGAGGCATGAGCAGTTTGGTGATAGGACAGAAACTTAATAAGAACAACTTAATGTTTCTTTGGGTCAGATATTTATTGGAAGAGGCTATGTCGGGTGAAATGATAAACAAAATGCTCGGTGGGCAAAGGCTGCTTATGCTGTCTACTAAGTCAGTGCAATGAGTAAACGTTTACTGGCGGGTAGCAGAGGGATACAAGTTGTTAACGTTTTGACTTCAGTGTAATGTATCGAAAAACAAAAACCCTAATTAAGGGGACCCACGGAGTGGTGAGTGAATCTGTTCAAGAAAGGAAACATTAGACGGCATAAATTTATTTTTTTTGTAGTTCCCATTGCTCCGGTCTTGGGGCAACGAACAATTTAGGGGACCAAAGGTGATCGAAAATTGTCAAAGGATAAGAAAGATGAAAAGACTATTTTTTTTACCATGTTGGTTTTTAGCTGAAAATCTACTTCAAATTCGAGGGATTTGTTTAAAAAAAAAAAAACCGAATTTTTTTTCTTGTGCGGGAATGGCCATATTATTTAGTATGAGTTCATAACATGTTTGCGTGGTCTTTAGTTGCTAATATTCTCTGTGCTGCAATATGACCCTCAAGATAATTTTTTGCGATGATAGCGATTTAAGGTGCCCACATGGTCTGTACACAAAATCGTTTGTCATGCTGTTACTGGTTGTTCGTTGTTGTTATTGTCATGATGAAATTATAGGATAAATTTGAAGCTATCGAATTCTTTTTTTTTTTAAATAATGAACTTAATTTAACAGAATTTGCCGTACAGAAAGTTACTTAGTCGGTCGAGTAAGAAATTTGGGTAAAATTGAGAAGAAAAGACGGATTTATCTATTTGAGAAGGTCCCCGTTCTTAATCACCGATCACTCGGCAAAAAGTGTAAATACGATGATCACAATGTTTACCAAATATAAATTTAAGGGTTAAAGGAGAGCGAGAGCATTTCGATGGAATCGTGTGGTGGAAAGTGACCGAGAAATTTGACAGGGAATAAATTGGCGGGAAATCAATGAGAGGCCAAAAATTGATCTGTACAAATCGGCCCAAGGACGCAAAATTTCTCAAGACGGCGTAAGTAAAACGTTCCTTTGATGTGATTTATTTGTGAATTAAGGTAATGAAGCCTTGCTGGAAAACGGGCGCCAATCGGGGTAATCTTTTTGTGGATATAGCGCCATAGTAATTCACAGAGTCCCCTCATAATCTAAAAATAAAATTACCCGCGTTATCTTATCACCTTTTACTATGATTATGAATTTATGCGATGAAGTGCAGCTTTGTAGAACACTAAAGTTTATTTTAAAAAGCTGTCTGTTGTGTTCGCGTGAAAAAAGGGCTCAAACAACTAGCCATCTTTTAGGAAAAGCAAAGGAACGGTAAACTCATTGGACCAATGTTTGCTACTTTTTTTTTTTTAATTGGAAAAATTTACAAAATGTACGTGAATAGGGCGTTTGTTGTCTTTTTCCCAGCCCGCGAGAAAGAAACGTCTGCTGCTATTTGCTAAGGGAAGGTCAGAATCATGCGGATCACAGTAGAGATTTTGTCACTACCGGGAAAGATTCATGAAAATGTTGCAACATTTTCATATATGATTTTAAAGTTGGTGTAAGCCCGTTTTTGGAGATTTTTGGAGGAAAAGGGCGGCCTTTTCAGATTTAAGAAATCAAAAGAATGCGTCCTTCGGAATACTCCACAGCTTAAAAAATGGTGTAAATTTATTGATCTTAAAAATTTTGTGGTTATGTATTTTTTATCAGTTTATTAATTTATTTGGTAGCAGTCCTTTACAACAAAGAATGCCCGAGGGAGGTACATCGGTTAGCCTCATGCTGGCTATAGCTACAACCCTGTTTTGTCAGACTCTCAGATCCCCAACTGAAGGCAATTCAATGTACTTTACAGCTACCCCGCATATAGGTGACATGGAACTGCAACAAAACTCCTTCTTCCTCTTAGTCCAAGATCATTAGACTACAATCCCTTTCAGACTCTATTTTATGCTGAACTTCCTCGTACATCTTATTGTGTCCAGGGAAAAACTGTTCAACTAAAATCGTAGCCAAAGGTAATATGTGCGACACAGATAGAGCAAACAAAAGAGAACAATACCAAAAAGACAATATTATTAGAATGGTTTAGACGAAGAGGGTCAGCTTTAGAAAATTGGAACGCTTTGGAAATTACTAATAGACCATGGAAAGGCAATTACATTACTTTTCTTACGAGCTTAAAAAATAGGCAGTCTAACCTTGCATGTGGCCACTGATATAGAATGACTTTCAACTAGGGGTTGTATCATGATGCTAAAAGGTAGTGTTGCAGAAAATTTCCATTCACATGTAAAACAGTAAACTGCCGTAACCCACGTATCTATGAGTACCCTATTTGTGGAGAGAAAGATGATTCGCGAATATAGTGATTGACTGACATTCAGGCAATAACTAAATGGTAACAAATAATCATAATAAAGATAATAATAATGGTAAATTTATAGGGGCTAGCTCGAGAACCTAACTGTTCTATCTCTAACCCTTTAACTCCCAGAAGTGATCAACATGAAATTTCTCCCGATAATGTCCTTATATTATCTTGCAAACAGCTAATGAGAATATTCAAACTTATCAGGTAGAAGTTGTTGTCCTGATCTAACACCAAATTCTCACAACTTATTTGCAAGGATATGTGTAGCAGCTAGAAGGGAGAATTACCAATCAGATCTTGGGAGTTAAGGGGTTAAGGCTAAAAGTGATGAACTCATTTACAGCTACTCACTCATTTCGATAATATATGTGGCTTTGCCTCCCACAGGAGGAAGTAGCCACAAAAAGGGAAGCAAAATGATCAACGGATTTGGTATAATTTTGTTTTAAGGGTGAGGTGTGTTCTAACAGAGAAGTTTTCAAAGGGTGATCTCCCTCTTCAATATAAAGGGGAACTTGTCTCAGAGGATGAAGGTTATCAAAGAGAAGATTTGCATGTGGAAGAACTAAGAAGCTTTCTCTTCTTTTTTAAGAATGGATTCAAGTGTTTAC
>NC_142676.1:16730130-16847630 GCF_964200805.1 Pocillopora damicornis
GTCTTGTTAATGTTTTACTAATGGACGGGAGATATTTCATACCGTCTCGAAATATTAATACTCGTCATAATTTTATGCTAATAGCATATAGAAAGTGAACGTTAATAGCTAGCGTCATTCATAATAATTAACATTTTCCTGATAGATGATATATTTATGCTGTATATTGGACCATATTGGAATACCACGAGAAAGAATAGCAATAACCATAATAATGATGGAAAAAAAATCTTATTGCATCCATGATATCGCAGCTCTGTTGCTGTGTTACAGCTTTTTAAAACGTAGTGAATTTGTCGAATGACCATCTTGACTTGACAGTAAACAAAAGTAAAGCCGTCAGTGTATCTGTCATAATTTGAAAATAGTCCATGCCATTATAATTATCGCAACGGAAATTGGACCAGTGGCGTTCAAAACTATTGATAATGCACGGAGTCTGTTATGTGTTTCAGCCTGTAGGCTATTGACGTCAATGGTTGTGATGTGGAAAAGCCACGTGGAGTTGCCAGAGTCTCCACTGATACAGTCGAACCTGTATTCCGTGGTCACCCGCGGAAAATGGCGGAGTGACGACTTATAAAGATTGGCGCCTAATCTAGATTCCACAAAAAAAGAGTTATTACAAAAGAAAAACGATGAATGGCCACAACTGGCAACTTAGCAAACAAAAATCCTGATTCTGGGAGGTAAACTTGGACTAAATTTTTACTTGAAAGATTATTCTTAGTATTTCAATTTGTGACTAGTTGCGCCTAAGGATAAATTCGATACAGACAGGCCGTCGGGATTCAGTAAAGGGTGACCACGAGTTCATGACCGCGTAATAGAAATGAAAATTAAAGAAATGAAGGAGAAAAATCTCAGGACATTGAAAATTGACCGCTTAATACGGGGTGACTGCTTAATACAGTGCCGTGTAATACAAGTTCCGCTCATATTTTTCTATTTATGTTTTCGATCTTGATGTTTGATGTATATTAAACTTATGGAAAAGATAAAAGATTACAAACACGAATCTTCGTTGACAGACCCATATCTTGGTGTTCAATCACTTTTGTTTCTTTTTGTGTAAACTAGCGATAAGTTGAGTGTTTGCATGCCTTTTAAATTTTTCCTCTTAAAAAAGAATCTGATCGCAAATAATCCGGGTAAATAAGCCTGGCTCTTTAGTTTTTACTTTTTTTTTTCTGATTATCATTATTTTAATGTACTGTTTAGTTGAGACCTAAATTTGATAATTTTAGTGAAAGATTATTACTTATTATTACTTATTATAACATATTACTTGGGGGTGGTTAGAAAGGTTCATATTATGATAAAAAATTTGTATTGCGGGGGGAGAGTGGGTGGAAAGTTTTCTGTAGATCTTATTCTAATTAGTGATGTTATCTCTTAACGTTCACACGGCAACCAGGTGGACAATCAGACATGGTTTGATGCTACTCTGGTTAACAGATGGCATAGGATAAAATATGGACTGGACTCTTTTTTGGACCATTTTTTTTTGGACCATTTTATAAGGGGGAAGCACACCATTAGTTCTCAGGGAGGGGTGAGATGCAGTCTATCTGTACTAAGGGAGGAGTGGGAGGCATAGTGTTATTACTCAGGGAGGGGTGAGAGACGGACTATTACTACGCAGGGAGGGGTAGGAGATGGTTGTAATAGGAAACACTGCTGGTTAATGGAGCTTTTACTCGATCATACAAAATTATTTTAATCGGTTTTTCGACTGACTTTTTGTATGTCAAAATTTTAGCGCTGGGCCGTGGCGTTTCTTCATTTTTTTGTCCTGCGAAAGCGAACTGCCATGTAAACAATGGACTTTAATTTTTATTGAAAATTTCGCGTTTACGACCCTCCACTGTTGAGTTATGCGTGCGCCTTTTAAGTCAACTTATGCACCATCAGTTGCTTCACGTTTCCCTTTGTGTATACAGTATGTAAGTACTAAATTTATCTATCTTCCTTTTGTCATTGATCTTATCAGATGAGATCACGGAATTTCTGGTCCTTAGCCCTTAACTTAGCTGCATATAGAATTCATAAGCGCTTTCGCAATTTTAAAGTTTACACCTTGACTATATAAAATCAGCAGCGGAAGATTTCGAAGAGGAATTCATGTTCTCGAATCTACCAAAACACTGCTGTACTTGCAAAATGGGAAAGCGCAAATATCGATTTCATTTGTTTCGCAAACAAAGGAGTTAATCACCGACACCGGAAATCGCGACCAAGTAGGTTTATTTTCCATTTTGCTCGGGCCGCTGCCGATCACTTCCTTCGTAAAAACCTACGAAACCTGCGAAGTGGAACTATGGTGGCTACTGTTGCCTGCCGATATTTTCCGTCGGCAAAACGTAGAAGTCCAGTGTTTACGTGGCAGTTTCGCTTTCGCATGACCAAAAAAAATTAAGAAACGCCGCGGTCCAGCGCTAATATTTTGACATGCAAATTTTAGTCGAAAAACAAAGTGAAATAGTTTGTACGATCGAGTAAAAGCTCCATTAACCGGCAGTGTTTACTATTACAACCACCTCCCACCCCTCCCTGCGTTGTAATATTCCGTCTCTCACCCCTCCCTGAGTAATAACACTCTGCCTCCCACCCCTCCCTCAATACTGAAAGACTACATCTCGTACTAATGATGCGCTTTCCCCCCCTTTAAAATGGTCCTTAAAAAATAGTCCAGTCTATATTTTACCCTATGCCGTTTTAACCTGCTGTCTTTCCTTGCTTCCGAATCCATTTTGCATTTATCTACTGCCGTAGAAGCGAGAAACATCTTGAAAACAACGATTTTGGAGAGAGATTATCGCTTTTTCGCCGCCTTTTTTTTTAATCAGAAATGGATTTGGATATTGTTGATAGAAAGCCAGTGTAAGTGTTTTTTTGAACAACTATGAGATAAGTAGTAAAATCAACGATTACATTTTCTCCATACGTAAGGTTTATTATGAAATTGACATCGTTTGGTCTCCAAATTTAGAAATATGAGCCATAAATTTCCAACAAATAACTCAATAAAGCCATTTAAGTTTATTTAACGTGTCTAAGTCTTCTTAGAGCTTTCTTCTTGGCTAGGTTATATAAACAGAGTGCTACAACAGCCACCTCGAGGCAGCAGAGGATCGAAATAGTGTAATTGAGCATTAAATGTTATAGTGAAGTGATTTCATTGACAGTTACGTAGCTTGAACTTGCTTCTTTGTTGTGATCAATAAGAACGAACCAGAGTTGTTAATCAGCTCACAATAGAACCCTTTCTTCTGCGACGATAAGTAGGAAAAAATGGGTGGCTTAAGGAGCGAAGCACAACTGCATACATGTCCACAGTTTCTGCCAGAGTTCCCGATATATGTCTTTTCCTCACAAGATCCGCCAGGGAGTTCGAGGAGAAAAGTGGCACCTCAAAAACCTTTCGATTTTTCTCAAAAAAACTATCGCCTGACCAAGAGATTTCCTCATGTTCTTCATCGCTTATTTCATCCTTCCAAGGAGCGACAGCCAGGTAAAAGTAATTTCCATAAAAGGTAAATTTTCAGACTTCGCAATTTTTTTTTTAAATTTAATATCTTAACATGTACGAAAACAGGCTGTATACACAAAAATACAGATGAAAAGACTGGAATTAGTTATCTCCCGGTGATTTATGGCTAATTATGTCGAGTCCATTTCGCAATAGACTTAACGCAAAGGAGAGAAGTTTATCGGTAAATTTTATAACATATTTTGTGGTAATTCTAACAAAAACTTTCCAAGGTCGTTCCAAGAAGCAGACAGTCTTTTTCTAAGCTAGATTCGTTTTGGCTGAAGGCTGAAATTGAGTATGCAAACAGAGCCGTTTTTATTCCATTTCTCATCATATCAGTGTTAAAAAAATAGTCTTGGAGACGCATCAATTACTTCGTCCTTTCACACGGCGATGTCTACAGAAAGTGTTACAAAGTTTACTTAAGTCGTTCCAAAGAAACAAACAGCCTTTGTTTATGTTCGATTCGTTTTGGCCGAAGGCCGAAATTGAGTATAGACCAGTATACAAACAGAGCTGTTTTCATTTTTTTCATTTCAAATCAACAGCTGGCTAGTTTTGCATATTGATCGTATCAATCAAGTGTGAATGAAATAAAAAGGGTCAAATAAAAAACGTGGCCGAATTTGATTATTTATAGATATTAGCAGTCAGGACGAAAATTCGTGTTGCTCGACTCCTGGCCACGTCAGTTGGTAATAACAGCAATTAATCTCCGGAGCGCTTAGCAAAAGATACTCTGAGAATTGCGAAGAGCAAACGCAGTGAAAATGCACGCCCCTAGGCCTGTTGCTTGTTCCTTCCTTCTCTCTTTCATTCTCTCGATTTTCACCATAACTGTCCGTGGTGACAACGCTTCAACCATATCAAAGCCGACTCCATTCAAATTAAACGACAAGGCAATAGTCTGCAATGTGGTAAACTCGCCCCCTGACGAAGCCATCAAATCACTTGAAAGGACTCTAGTGGAAACGTTGGAGAAAAAATTCGAACAGCTTATAGCCGCAGTTAACAAAACAGCTGAAGGTGCAGTTAACAAAAGAGCTGAAGGTAATCTATCCGATTAATTCCTTGTCATCAATTATTCCACTTGAACTGAATCGTTTCTTTATCTCTTCTGTTTTCTTCCTCTAGCTTCATGTAAAGACATCTATGACAACCACAAGTGAGTTCTATGAATTTCTTTTATTTTCGCCTTTAAGTTCGTCCCCGAAAATAATTTAGTGACCTTACAAAGACACTTTAAAAAAGCTGAAACCTGTGTAACACTGGCATCGACAGTATTTTCAAGGCTTTACTGTCTTTACTTTATTGGTGGAGAACAGGCTATCAAGAAAGACGACCAAAACTTGAACAATGCTCTTGCGATGATTCCGTAACTTTGTGTAATCTTTCGGAACAACCTCGCGAAGTGAGAGCAAAACACCCCGGGATTTACCTTTGTTCTTTCAATCACGCACCTTTAACACGCGAATTTTCATCTTAAAATTTCTTCTTAATGTTTATGAAGTATCCCTGAACCGGAACCAATTAGGGTTTTGACGCAAACCCAACACTGAATGTAAATCGTTTTGTTTGTTTTACGATCTGATTTGAAAAAGAAGCAGTCAAGAGAATATACAGTTTTTAAAATAAGATTACTGGCTGATTAATTCGCGGCTGGATCCATCAGAATAAACTGAAACACTTTAGTAGACGAAAATAATCGCGTGCGTTTCAAAATTCGTGGACTTGACTGCCACGCACCTTACATTGTACTCAATTAAAAAAAAATGTAAACCAGCAGTCACAAACAAGACATCCCGTTTCGAGGAAGGAGAGTAAGAGGTTCGTTTTTATTTGAAGTAGGAAGAAACTTTTTAGACAAAGATCGTCGCGTTACAGCGTAAATATTATATGCATTAAGCGACTACGACTATGAGAAGCAAGTTTTGACGGGAAAAAAAAAATTAGATTGTCGGAACCGGAAGTGCTCGAGTTAAGGAATTAGAAGTAGACTGTGACCGAATTTAAAACTTGGGCTTTAACACAGGTAGTCCAAGTAACTACTAACTGAATACATATGGTGTTCCTCTTCGTAAGGTCCGAAGGAAACAAACCTTACCCCTTACTGGTAAGCCCCCAGAAAAAGGTGCCCGTGTACTGTCACATGGCAAGCCTGGGTACATGTGGAGGTGGTGGTTGGACGCTGGTCATGAAAATAGACGGCGCTAAGGTGTGAAGAGTTCGGAAGCGTACCTGGGCAATTCGTTCACAAAATTTCTCAAGTTAGCGTTTTAAGAAAGGGTTATTTCAAAATAAAGAAGCCGTCTATAATTCAGTAGGTCTCGAGACAATTTGCGTAAGACTGGACTCCAAGATGCACAACAATCGTTCTTGCGTTAGAGTGACGTCGACGTGTAAACTAAAATATCTTGCCTACGTGGTAGCTGTTCAACAAGAATGTAAAAAATATAATCGAGGTGAGAGATGTCAGACACGTTAAGCACCCACGATGTATCACTCGTGCATGCTGGTCTAAATATCTCGCTCTGCTACGTTCTATTAACGACCGTCAATTTTTCGCACCCTAGCTCTCAGTGAACATGTACAGCCCCGAAAAAAAAGAAGCGCTTCTGAAGATATTTATTTCGGATTTCCCTGAGTAGAATGCGACAACATCACAAAATATCATCGCCAAAATAGAGAAGAATGAGCCAATGTTATGCGCCAGGAAATTTGATATTTTTCTTTCTATTTATCAGCTTACATTTCGTTACAATTCCCAATTGTGGAACAATAAAGTCGACTTCAATCTTCCTGGTGGGAAGACTGGACTGGACATGCAGGAGACTAAACTGCCAACCTACTGGAGTACACACTTCTCCAAGATCTGTCTCGGTATGAGGCTCGGCCAGCAGGTGCGCTTCATTATGATCAACAAGCATGCCAACTCCCTGTACTCACTGATCGCCGACGGAAAATATCGTGCCACCACATTGGGTCGTCACCAATGGAAGACTCTCTTGGGATCCCAGTCCTCGCTGCAGGAGCATTGTAACCTGGAAGGGTTTAATGTACGTCCACACCCAAATACCCGCAGGGTCAGAATTGGTATCCTTGGAAATAACGAAAACCATTGCAACTCTTGTGATTCTAGAATCGGTTTTGGTTCTGCTGATTCCTCTAACGTTTGTGGTAATGTGGCCGCATGGAGAGGGGATAATGGAGATAAGCAAATAAAGGCCATGGGATACATTTTCGTTCAGTGACATTTTAGAAAATCTTCATCCTCAACCTGCTTCTTAAGGGGAAGTCGCATAGCAAAATGTAATTAGCTTAATTCTACATAAGCAGGTGTGCTTGTCTTTCATAGGCTGTAAAACGTACACTTTGGAATAAAAGCATGTTAAGCGGGGCGCTCTTAATACGACAAAGTTTTCACTCTTCAGAGGCTTTAATAGATCAGAAAGCACAAAGAGTTGTAAAACTGAGAAATAAAGTTGGTGATGGGAAAAAAAGTGGTTCTTTCTTCGATTGAACAGCACAGGCACATTATTAAAATACAACAATATATGCAACTGAGTAAACAAATAACTGAGAGCTTAATATATAGCTGCCGACTCCACTTGATGTTGGCAAATTCTTCACCGCAAAAACTAACCAAGCTCCATGTTTCTCTCGGCCGAATCCGACCCTGCGTAAGTGCTTGTGAAGAGAAATGACAATTCCGCAGAAATCTTCTTATAAAGAGACGAATCATGAATAAATTAAAGAAACCTTTATGCAACCCCATCATTGTATATCTAATAGAAAAATGCTTTTCGAGAGCTATTGGCCCTTACCTCAGATCCCGCCAAGACCTGGTGAGCTAACGAGTCAAGAGGTGGGTAAGATTCTTTCGAAGTCTTTGACTATACTTTTATGGCCTTGTTAAATGTAGTCATTTTGACTGAGACTCGAAGCAACATAACCTTGTGCGATGCTTGGGCGTCAAACCTTCCGTTCTCAATCGCAATACCAATTGTTTTTTACAGTTTTTCATTCTTTTCTCATAATTACACCTCGGAGAATTAAGTCTTACATTGAACAAAATCCCCTGATGAATTATTTTACGACATTTTCATTACCCTTCTGCTTGGCAACGAAATGCCGATATTCTATGTGAAATTACTCTGTTCCATCTACCTCTCCATCCGAGGCTCTATTGTTCAGTCGCAGCGGAGACTGCAAATTTTGTTCACAATTCAAAGTTGGCCGAATTACACTTTGTCTTGGTCAATAACGTACAGAGATCTCTCAGCCCGCCTAGCCTTTTGAATGAAAGATAAATATAAAATTATCTGATCTAATGTCGGGCTCTAAATTGCTCTCTCTAAGCTCCGTGTTTTGTACTCTGATTGAACACACTCTTTCAACCAATTAAATGAAGTCATGTCGATCCAATCCAGGAGGCGATTGACGACCTACTTCTTCCAACTTTGTTCGGTCAATCAGAACCTCTCCCTAACAGGTGCGTCTAATTGTCACCTTAACAACGGCTCAAGGGGGTCTGGGCATGCCAGATTTGAGAGCTGAGAGTTTGCTGAGAGTACGTTAGAGGTTCACGAACGCCTTTTCAGAGCGCGATACAACACTCCTTAGACTGCAACATAAAAGTCGCCACTGCGGGCATCTTAAGTTTTTTTTTATGGGAAATTTTCAAGCTAAATGCTTTTGTATTATACATGATTTTGAATTTTTATGAAATTTCGTATATTAATTTTATCAATTGTATTTTGTTAATAATTTTGAATTGTGAATAAAGTAATCCTTTTTCTTATAAAATGCGATTAACAATTCATTGCCATCTGCTGCAAGATATATTTATCTTTCTAGGAATACCCTTGTTAACATGTTTGTTATAGGAAACGCTCAATTTAACCCTTCAGAAACTGACTGTATGTGTTGACAAGCCTTTTTCAAAGACTTTCCACGTTCTGCATCGGGAGCTAATAACTACAAGGCATAATTCCGTGCGAAATCTTTTTATAACCATTCAAAGCCACCTATTTGTTTCAATAAAGTTGCAGACACCCATTGGTCAAATTCTTGAAGAGGAATCCAGAGACACAGCGTAACCACGTATTTACTTATTTGAATTATCAAATAATATTCTTCGAATACACTGATTTTGTCCGCTAAATTACACATTTAACATGAATGCATAACATAGAGATGACATGTATCCTCTCTGTTAAAAACACAGAACAGACGCTTAGTCACTTAAAAAAGAAACTTTTTTTTATTACATTTATTTCATTTGGTTGGTTTGCGAGTGAGCATAACATAAAGATGACATGTATCCTCTCTGTTAAAAACACAGAATAGACGCTTAGTCACTTAAAAAAGAAACTTTTTTTATTACATTTATTTCACTTGGTTGGTTTGCGAGTGAGCATAACATAGAGATGACATGTATCCTCTCTGTTAAAAACACAGAACAGACGCTTAGTCACTTAAAAAAGAAACTTTTTTTATTACATTTATTTCATTTGGTTGGTTTGCGAGTGAGCAACATGAGATATTTCTTAAAAGCAAGTCTGAAGTGCATAAGAGTTTTGAAGGTGGTTTGAAAGGGTAACAAACTCATATAGATGTGAAGTAATACTTTTTACTTTTAAAAGGTTGCTGAATTATTTCAATCAGGTAAAGAAACACTAAATTCATGGGTGGGAAAATGACAGCTGCTATTGAAATTTGTCGATTGGTTTAAAATCAGAGTGAAAATTTGAAAACTTTCAGCTCCCGTTTCTGATGCATTCAAGTGGATTTAAGCTTAACAGCAGAAGACGATAAAACTTTTCCTTTACATTTAAAATGAGATCAAAATGGCTTTGATGAGATATCATGGAAGATGTACCCTGTGTAGTAATGAATTGTTGACAGGCATCATATTTCAAAATCCTGGAATTTATCAAATGTCATGGAAATTATTTTTAAATGTATGTTGTAGATCTTATGTCCCGTCAGTGGCAACTGCGAAGATAAGCAAACCTGTTACAAAGATGGGGAAGCCAAGGTGGTTATACTTGTTGTCTAGAACCTCACGCTGTATGTTGCACTGATAGACGGACCTGTTGTCATAGGGGCTAGACATGTGATCGAGGTGAATGCGTTCGACCAGGAATAGTACCTAGATATGAATTGCGCCACTCAATTGAAGGCCACTCAACTGGTTTATAGTACAGGTAAGAGTGGACGTGATGGTAAGGCTGGTAATGGATCCAGGGTCGTGATGGGTAACGGTAAACCTTTTCAACAGGTTAAAACAATGTTGAAGAAACGTCCTGAGATCAGCACCTTAAGTGGCCTTGTTTGTCCTGTTTAAAACACCAGTGCCCGGATGGAGCCACTTCTTGCAAGCTGCGTTCCGGAATGCATGAGTACTGCTCCATCAAAAATGCAAGACGTTTGAATATGATTGACACCATTCCATCCCCACTTTCAGCGAAAGGCTTTTCTGGCAAAAGAAATCTTGTTCCCTTGCTTATTAAAAACAATCCTTAAGCTCATACATTTATTTCCATAAACCTATATGTTTGATTATTCAAATGTGCCGCGGATTGTTTGAACTTCTAAGTGCTTTGTGTCCTTTTGAGGAAATTAATGAGGAAGTCAGGAGATGATGTTCGCAATAAATTAATTTTAGCTCGGTTTGGAATCATGGGATTGGAATCGCTACCATTATGTTGTCTTTGCTGCTGTTGTTCTCATTTGATTTTCGTCGTTACCTGATCTTTTCCAGACGCCAAGTACCAAACAATCGTGCAGATATGGTTGAGTGAAAAGACAAACTTAACTGATTTCCTTGAACGGATTGATTAATTAAACTAGTTTGGTTACGCAATATATAGCTGGGACTAACTACCGCAAAAACAGCTTAAGACAAGGAAAACTTTAGGCGATTGACGGACGCAGTTTAATTCTAGTAAACTTAAGAAACATTAAGCAAAAAATTGACCGTTTTACTTTGTTTCAATGAAGCTAGAATAGTTTTTTGCATAATTTTAAGCTGAAGTTACGAAAAATTATTCTCGTTAACGAAAATGTCTCAGCTAAGTCCTTCAATATACTGTAACGTACCCTCTTTAGATTATTAAACATATTTGTTTTTGATCACTCCAATTTTCTTTTTGTTCGCTGTTTTGTTAGGTGCGATAGGTTGATTTTATAACGGATTCGTTATTTGTCTTGCTAAAGAACAAAATATTTTGAACCATGCATATGACTTCTTCTAAGTGATTGTATGAACAGGACGAAAAATTTAAATAGGGGCTTTATTTTTATCCGGCGATATTTTTCCCAAGATAACTATAGTTTAAAGAAAACATATATTTCAAAGATTATTTTATGTCCGGTACTTAGGGTTATTTCTTCCCATTGCTTTGAGAACATTAATTAAACGCACAGTAATTTGCGTAAAATAAGAGCCTTTCAGCGTGTTGCCAAACTAGTGCAATATTATTATTTATACACGACAGTTTGATACATACCTATCACCATAAGCTGTTAAACTGACCTCGTAGAATTTATTTGGAGAGTGTCCACGAAAGCACCGGGCAGTCGTGCTACATGCCACCTCACCGATTTCAATGAAACTTTGCCAGTTTAAAGGGTCTAACCCAAAACTCAAAAAGACAAACTGGTTTCTGTTTTGGTTTTTTCTGGGGGGAGATAGACTACCCCCCCGGTTTTTCTTGGTTTTCACCATCATTGAAATCGCTTCAAAATAGGTAAAATGTATGAAGCTCTCACTGCGATGGTATTTAACCAATTACTCTGAGAGTTTGCACACATATTTTTCTATCCTTAGTTAATGTTCACTACAAGTATCAGTAAATTTGACTGACGGCTGATCAATCAACAGAGGCAAATATACAACTGTGTTTTTAGACTTTTCGATTCATCCAAATATTTGACAACTTTGAAGTCAAATATCTCCCGTTGCCAGAAAGCTACAACACTAATCATAATTACCCTTTATAACCCACTATTTCATCTCTGAAAATCATCAAAAAAAATCTTTGGGCACTACGGTATTTTTGTCGTGGGTGCCTTTTAAAATCTGCGACTGCGACAAGTTTCTCTCAACTAAACCTGTCACGCAATTCTTGCTCTAGGCGGTCACTTGACAAAATAAACCTCTATTTTTTGCTCTTCATACAAGATGATTGATCAAGAAAGTTGAAAAATGTGGAAAACTTTCGAGACTTTTGTAGGAATGGAAAATTTCACGTTTAGAGAGAGATGCATGTAGGCGAAAATCAATGGGAAAATCGTAGCGTTTCTCTCCTCAGTCGTTTATTACTGTGAAGATTTGCTAAAATCAGGAAATGGGGCTCTTGTACAGAACAAAACATTCATTAGTCTATAATTTGATCGTCTCTTATCATTATCGCATAGTTTACAATAAGGAAACTGTAACAGGAGAGGATATTTTAAAGTCCACGTGCTTGTTGACGTACAAGTTCCCGAGTGTAACAACTTGGGCTTTTCCCCACCGCGGATGACGAGAAACTCTGCCCCCCCTTATTTGATAGGAAAGATCAATAGCCCCATAAATTCATTAACTGCGCCATGTTTCCAGAAAATAAGACTAGAAAATGTTTTTTCCACTTTACACCATCAAGAAATTCCACGTAGAGAAATAGTATTTGTAGCGTGTCTGCGTGACCTTTCATGAGAGGTAAAAATTGTTTATCTTTTATATTTAAAGAAGACACTTCTAGAAAGTTCTTAATTCTTCTGTTACCTTATTTTCCTGTTTTTTGACTGCAAATATCATCTGTATTTGCTATTATTTTCGCTGATTGTCATGGCCTTTCCTGCGTGCAAGTGCGAGCCAGTTCATATACAGCACTCTTTCGAGTTTCTCTAGGTGGTGTCGGGCTTAAGTGTGTAGGTCTAGCTCAAAAGATATCTGCACGCTGCAACACGGGTTCCTATGTTTTCCCCTTTTTCTTTATTTATATTTTCATTCTCTTCCTTGCATTATCACACATTTATGTTTTTTTATTCCCTCAGTGCGTTCCCTCAGATTTGGAAGTAGGCTATGAAAAGTATAATATTGACCAGAACTGAAATCCTTTTCTATCACTATTTGTTTCAGAGAACCCCCGTTATTTATAACTTTATTTCTCAAGAGAACGTGTTTTCATTTGCTATTTATTTCTATTAGAACATGAAAATAGATCCTGATAAGTTTTTTTGTTTCGTGACTCCCAAAATCGTGTTTGCGACAACATCAATTGAGAAATGAAAGGTAATTACACCTGAGAAATTCGCTTGTAGCCTTCTACCCGCAGAAGGCAAATCCATAACGTTCGAAGACCTCTGTAAACTAGAGACATTGCGTGATGTCAAGGGGTCAAATATTTACACTAAATCTGTCCCCCTCAAACGAACACGTACTCGTACATGTAACGTCCGGAAAATGTCACGCATGTATAACACCGTAGGTGCACCTGGTGAATTCTATCCACTGGCTTCAATAGTAAAGAGACAACTTATTTACGATGGCAGAAGAAAGTCTTCCTGGGTCTTCCTGGGTCTTCCTTATTTACGATGGCAGAAGAAAGTCTTCCTGACTCTCCTGGGAGAGTCTTCCTGGTGTCAAGGTGACTGTAAACCTAATAGAACGCGTACTATCTGCTATCTTAGAGTCGGCAATGAATAAGGAACAAGGGCAAGAAGAGCGCTTATCTGAACATCAGTTTTCCTAACTGGTGACTTGTGACTGAGATGAACTTTATATCATGTGATTGCCAGAGATACGCAGGTACTGTAGAGGCGCTCACATAAATAGAGGTGGGCGATCCTCCCTCTGACTTAAGAACTGTGACAAGTTTATAGCGCAGACCAACTGGCACAGTTTGGAGCACCTCAGGGTCTTACTGGGCTCATCACATTAGAAACATTCAGCAAACTAATCATAAAAGCGGGTGTTTATCAGAAACGTGCACAGATTTCTGTACGCGGGTCATCACGAGAACTGTACCCACTCCTTCACAGACAGAACAAGAAAGCGAGATATTTTTGCTAAAAGGAAGGATATGTCGAGACGTTTCAGTCATTGGCTGCCATCCAAAAGCACCCTGACAAAGACAAACACAGGAGTGAAGCTGATAAAAAAATCCGCCTATGATAAGATCAAGAGCAAATGGACGAAGTCTGGTGTCACAGCGGATTTGGACCCCCCGCGGATTTGAACCCCCGGTCCAAATCCGCTGGCGGATATGGACCCCCTTCGCAGATCTGGACCCCCCTACCAAACTTTCCTTTTAAGCATCCTTTGTATCATATTTGGTAAATAATTCTATTTGCAAGCTTTCTTGTCGATGTTCTTTTCAATCACAACACAACATTTCCTTAATAAAGGTAAAAAAAAAAAACAACAACAACAGCCATTTCGTTCCAATTCTATCGCATTCATTATAGCGAGTCGAACATTATACGCAAGAATTAGATGTGAAGAAACTACTGCATTCGAACTATTGAAATTGTTACATTAAATCTTTGCTTCTTCTGATGCGAATCAACAATGGTACGAAACGTCATAACAATAGTGGAGACTATTGCGTCCAGTCACAAAAATAACTCAGTCTGATTTTCTAAAATAATAACATTAAACAGTTTTTGAACAAGAACAAAGAAACTACTCGTATTACAAGTCGTTCGTAAAGCCTATGATAAGTAAAAATGTCTCTATTCTGAACTATTGAAACTCTCAGCTTATTATCAGATGCGAATCAACGTTTACTTAACGTCAACGTCGTAACGAAAGTGGAGACTATTACATCGAACTCAATCTTATTTTCTAATTTTAACGATTATTAATTGTTGAGGAATCCGAAATAATACCTTAACAATTACGAAGACGTCTAGAGTCTGGCAATCTGCAGACAATGCAGAGCCACTCGTCCTCCGAGGCAGTCTTAAATCCCTCGCACTGTACCATGTCGTCCCAATACTCGGGTATTGAACAATGACAAAATAAATTAGTGTCACAAGTTTGTTTCTCATTGAATCTAACGGTGTTCGACTATCGCGGAAACGGTTCAACAACGACCTCTCTCCAGACATCAAACTGAATTCTTTCCCTTTATCCCTTGGTCAAAAGAAACATCCGACGGGATGCTAGTTCGTATGCATTAACGATACGCATTTTTTGAATTGAAAACATACTTTAGTACGCTCTGGAACGTAAAGTATCATCCTTTTACTATAACGTTAAGGATGATGTTTTCACTCAGTTTTGTTGAGGGGTCTAAATTCGCGGAGGGGGGTCCAAATCTAGGAGGGTCCAAATCCGCTGGGACACCGGCTTGCCATTCTATAAGAGATGGCTACGTTCAAGGTCGGACCTCAGGTAAAATTCTGACGAACAATCCCTAATTAGCCAAGTGGATTTTGGATGGGCTCTTTGGAAAACACAAAAAACAGCCGCCTTTTCTCAGAAAGCACAATATTATATCCTAGACGTGTGCTGGACAGGGGAGGAAACTAGTTAGGCAACTGCCTCTAATGTGACTTCCCAAATATCGAGTTTAAAAGACGACACCAGCCAGAAATGTTGTCTAAGACTGACCGGTCGATACAGTAGCAAATCGCTCGATACTTCAGCCGGTTATCTGTCGTAACAAAAATTGGTTTATTGACGAGGACCCTCTCTGTAAATATGAATGAGGACGAAGAGGCCGATGCCAATGATCTAGCTTCAGAAGTCGAAACTGACCGAACAAGGCAGAAGATAAGGAGGGACCTTGCAAAACTTAGACAAAGACTGCAGGAGAGGGTACAGCTACTATTGAGCCAAATAGTAGCTACTATTGAGCCTCTTCGATTTTTCGCCTACATGCGTCTCTCTAAACGTGAAATTTGCCATTCCTACAAAAAAATCTCGGAAGTTTTTCACATTTTTCACCTTTCTTGATCAATCATCTTGTATGAAGAGCAAAAAATATAGGTTTATTTTGTCAAGTGAAAAGCCCAAGTTGTTACACTCGGGAACTTGTACGTCAACAAGCACGCGGACTCTAAAATATCCTCTCCTGTTACAGTTTCCTTATTGTAAGCTATGCGATTATGATAAGACCCGATCAAATTATAGACTAATGAATGTTTTGTTCTGTACAAGAGCCCCATTTCCTGATTTTAGCAATTCTTCACAGTAATAAACGACTGAAGAGAGAAACGCTACGATTTTCCCATTGATTTTCGCCTACATGCATCTCTCTAAACGTGAAATTTTCCATTCCTACAAAAGTCTCAAAAGTTTTTCAAATTTTTAATCTTTCTTGATCGATCATCTTGTATGAAGAGCAAAAAATATAGGTTTATTTTGTCAAGTGACCGCCTAGAGCAAGAATTGCGTGACAGGTTTAGTTGAGAGAAACTTGTCGCAGTCGCAGATTTTAAAAGGCATCCACGACAAAAATACTATAGTGCCCAAAGATTTTTTTTGATGATTTTCAGAGATGAAATAGTGGGTTATAAAGGGTAATTATGATTAGTGTTGTAGCTTTCTGGCAAAGGGAGATATTTGACTTCAAAGTTGTCAAATATTTGGATGAATCGAAAAGTCTAAAAACACAGTTGTATATATGCCTCTGTTGATTGATCAGCCGTCAGTCAAATTGACTGATACTTCTAGCGGACATTAACTAAGGACGGAAAAATATGTGTGCGAACTCTCAGAGTAATTGGTTAAATACCATCGCAGTGAGAGCTTCATACATTTTACCTATTTTGAAGCGATTTCCTTGGTAAAAACCAAGGAAAACCGGGAGGGTAGTCTATCTCCCCCCCGGGAAAACCAAAACAGAAACCAGTTTGTCTTTTTGAGTTTTGGGGTGGACCCTTTAAACTGACAAAGTTTCATTGAAATCGGTGAGATGGCATGTGGCACGACTGCCCGGTGCTCTCGTGGACACGCTTCTAAACTGATTTCACATAAATACAGAACTGTTCATGTCTTTATTTTGTACATTTTTTTAAGGACAATTTTCCAAAACGTATTTAAAATTATTTTGATTAAATGTAAGTGTCACCTATGGACAGGTAAAAGAAGGCGAATTCATATAACCCTTTCGTTCAGTATGCTAATGAGTTCGTCAATGAATGCTAATGCGAAGAACGCTTAAGAACAATAGTGAACATTCATTCAATCAACCAGTGCTGCAAAGTGTGATGATTTTCGTCGGGTGGTGGTGATTGTTAACTTACAAAAAAAGGCAGATATATTCAAAAGCACTACACCTATGAGTGCACATCCTTGACCTTTTGTCTCGACAAAAGCGCACGCCAAGAAATGCAGTGTTCAAGAAATAATGGAGAGTTTACTAAATACATGTCAAATCTTCCAAGGAAATTTTGAGCTTTAATGAACTTTCGCTTTTTGCGGCTCCGTTACGTTATTTACACGCAATGAAAATATGATCCGCAATAATTTCTTTGTTCCTCACACAGCAATGACTACAGAAAGTGTTACAATGCATAAAAGTTTTCCAAGGTCGCTCTAAGAAGCAGTTTAATTTCGATTCGTTTTGGCTGAAGGCTGAAATTGAGTTTACAACCAGAGCTGTTTTTATTCCATTTCACATCACATCAGTGGTCAAAAAATGGTCTTAGAGAGTTTAGTAAATACATGCAAAATCTTCCGAAGGAATTTTTGAGCTTTTGTGCTTTAATGAACTTTCGCTTTACACGGCTCCATACATTGTTTACTCTCTATAAAAACATGATATGCATTGATTACTCCATCTCTTCACACAGCGATGACTGCAGAAAGTGTTACAAAGCCTAAAAGTTTTCCAAGGTCGTTCTAAGAAGCAGACAGCCTTTGTTTATGTTTGATTCGTTTTGGCTGAACGGGCTGAAATTGAGTATACCAACAGAGCTGTTTTATTCCATTTCACCGGCTGACTAGTTTTGCATATTGATAATATCAATCAAACATGGTTAAACAAAAAGGGTCAAATAAAAAACGTGGCCTAATTTGATTATTTATAGATAATGACTGTCAGGACAAAAATTCGTGTTGTTCGACTCCTGGCCACGTCATTTAGAAATATTGGCATTTAATCCCGAGCGCTTATCAAAAAATACTCTTAGGATTGCAAAGAGTTAACGCAGTGAAAATGCACGCCTCTGTTGCTTGTTCCTTCCTTCTGTCTTTCATTCCTTCGATTTTCACCATAACTGTCCGTGGCGACAATGCTTCAACCGTATCAAAGACGACTCCATTCAAATTAAACGATAGAGCAATTGTCTGCAATGTGGTAAACTCGCCCACTGACGAAGCCGTCAAATCACTTGAAAGGACTCTGGTAGAAACGTTGGAGAAAAAATTCGAGCAGCTTATAGCCGCCGTTAACAAAACAGCTGAAGGTAATCCATCCGATTAAATTAATTCATTGTCATCAATTATTTCACTAGAATTACATCGCTTCTTTATCTATTCTGTGTGCTTTTTCTAGCAAAGAAGTCATTCGCTTCGTGTAAGGACATCTATGACAACCACAAGTGAGTTCTATGGATTTCTTTTATTTTCACCTTTGAGTTCGTCAACGAAAATAATTATGTGACCTTACGAAGTAACTTTGAAAAAAGCTGAAACCTTTGTAACACTGGCATTGACAGTAGTTTCTTTACTATATTGGTGAGGAACAGGCTATTAAGAAAGACGACCAATACTTGAACAATGCTCTTGCGGTGATTCCGTAACCTTGTGGAATCTTTCGGAGTAATCTAGATCTCACGAAGTGAGAGCGAAACACTTCGGGATTTACCTTTGTTATTTCAATCACGCACCTTAAACACATGAGTTTTCAGTCTACAAATTTCCTTTTAGTTTTTGCTAAGCATTGCTTAGCATTGCTGAACTACAACCGATTAGTATTTTGACGCAAACCCAACACTGATTGTGATTCCTTTTGATTGTTTTAAGAACTAATGTGAAACAGAAGCAGTCAAAAGAATATATGCAGTTTTTAAAATAAGATTATCGGCAAATTGATTAGCGGCTGGATCCATCAGAATAAAGTGAAGCACTTTGATGGACGAGAATAATCGCGTGCGTTTCAAAATTCGTGGAATTGACTGCCACATACCTTAAATTTCACTCAGTTTAAAAAGAGTAAACCAGCAGTCACAAAATAGTAAATTTTTTTCTTTTCTTGACAAAATGGTACCATTTCTTTCTTCTTAGGGCCTGTTTTTTTCCACCAAGGACGTTTTTCCACATTTGATTTTTCCACGTGCAATGATGTTTCCATAGACAAAGAACTTCCAAGTGTGAATTTTGTAAAATGCGCTATGTAAATAAAATATGAAAATAAGATGAAAATCGAGCCCCAGTATGAGCGGTTGCCGCGAAAATTTCCCCAGGGGATTCACCCATGTCCGAGATTATGACGCTTTCCTGATTTATTAACTTTTATTTGAAAATACGTTTTTCTTACTAACTCGGGTGCTTTAAAAGATTTCAGATATTTTTTTTTCTGGAAACGTTAGGTTGAATGTTTGAATTCAGTTTAGTCAAATACAAGAAAAATCTATTTTTTCCGGCCTCTGAAGGTGGAAGGTAACTTAAAGGAATTAAGAAGAGGACTGCGACCGAATTTGAAACTTGGGCTTTTTCACAGGTAGTCCAAGTAATTACTGAATGAATAATTATAGTGTTCCTTTCTGTAAGGTCCGAAGGAAACAAACCTTACCTCCTACTGGTAAGCCCGCAGAAAAAGGTGCCCGTGTACTGTCACATGGCAAGCTTGGGTGCATGTGGAGGTGGTGGATGGACGCTGGTCATGAAAATAGATGGCGCTAAGGTGTGAAGAGTTCGGAAAGTACCTTACCTTAAGAAAGGCCAATTTGAAAATAAAGAAGTCATCTATAATTTAGATTGGACTCCTCGATGCACAAGCATCGTTCTTGCGTCTGAATGACGCGTGAACTAAAGGTGTTCGGCAAGAATTTAAAAAAATATATGCGCGAGGTGAGAGAAGTCAGACACTTTAAACACCCACGATGTATCACTCGTGCATGCTGGTCTAAATGTCTCGCTCGCTCTGCTACGCTTTATCAACAACGGTCACTTTTTCGCCTCATAGCTCTTCGACAACATGTACAGCTATGAAGAAAAATAAACGCTTCTGAAGGCATTTGTTTCGGTAATCCTTGGGTAGAATGCGACGACATTACAGATTATCATTGCCAAAATAGAGAAGAATGGGCCAATGTTATGCGCCAGTAAAGTTGATATTTTTTTTCTACCTCTCAGCTTACATTTCGTTACAATTCCCAATTGTGGAGCAATAAAGTCGACTTTAACCTTGTTGGTGGGAAGACCGGACTGGACAAGCAGGAGACTAAATTGCCAACCTACTGGAGCACACACTTCTCCAAGATCTGTCTCGGTATGAGGCTCGGCCAGCAGGTGCGCTTCATTATGATCCACAAGCATGCCAACTCCCTGTACTCACTGATCGCCGACGGAAAATATCGTGCCACTTCATTGGGTCGTCTCCTATGGAAGACACTCTTGGGATCACAAACCTCACTGCAGCAGCATTGTAACCTGGAAGGGTTTAATGTGTCACCAAGTGCAAATGCTCAAAGAGCAAGAATTGGCATCCTTGGAAATAACCAAAAAGATTGCAAAACGAGTGATTCCAGAATCGGTTTTGGAACGGATGGTTACCCTGATCGCTCTAACGTTTGTGGAAATGTGGCCTCACACGGAGGAGATAATGGAGATAGGCGTCTAAAAGCCATGGGATATATTTTCGTTCAGTGACATTTTAGGAAATTTTTATCCGTAGCTTGCTTCTTAAGGGAAAGTCGCATAACAAAATATATTGAGCTTAGTACATCAGCAGGTGTGCTTGTCTTTCAAAGGCTGTAAAACGTACACCTTAAAATAACTACGAAGTATGCTGAGAGGGCGCCGTTAACACGACAAAGTTTTCACTCTTCAAAGGCTTCCATATATTAGAAAACACAGAGAGTTGTAAGACTGAGAAATAAAGTTGGTGATGGGAAAAAATGGTTCTTTCTTTGATTAAACAGCACAGGCACATTATTAAACTACAGCACCACATGCAACCGTGTAAACGAATGATTGAGAGCTTTATGTATCGCTACGATCCGCCCCTTAGGATGACTCTCCCCGATGTTGGCAGATTCTTCACTGCAAAAACTAACCTAGCTCCAAATTCCTCTAAGCCGAATCCGACCCAGAGGAAGTGTTTGTGAATAGAAATGACAATCCCCCAGAAATCTTCATATACCGGTAACGAATGATGAATAAATTATAGAAACCTTCATGCAATCCCTTCATTATATATGCTAAAAAAATGCATTTAGAGAGCTAGTGAGACTCGAAGCAACATCACTTTGTTCGATCATTGTGCGTCAAACCTTCCGTTCTCAATCGCAATACCAATTTTTCTTACAGCTTTTTATTCTTTTCTTATAATTATACCTCGGAGAATTAAGTCTTACATCGAACAAAATCCCCTGATTAATTATTTTACGACCTTTTCATTACCCTTCTGCTTGGCAACGAAATGATATTCTACGTGAAATTACTCTGTTCCATCTACCTGTTCATCCAACCCGCTCTATTGTTTCAGTCGTAACGGAGACTGCAAATTTTGCTTACAATTCAAAGTTGGTCGAATTACAATTTGTCTTGGTCAATAAAATTTTAGAGATCTCTCAGCTAGCCTAGCCTGTTAAATGAAAGATAAATATTAACTTATCTTCATTTGAAAATTATCCTATGTCAAGCACTGAACTGCTCTCTCTGAGTTCCGTGTTTTGTATTCTGATAGAACACACTTTCAACCAATTAAATACTATTAATAATTCCTTAGCATCTGCTGCAAAATATTTACCTCTCTAGGAATATCCTTGTTAATATGTTCGTTGCAGCAAACACTCAATTGAACCCTTCAGAAACTGACTGTGGGTGTTGACAAGCCTTTTTAAAAGACTTTCCACGTTCTGCATCGGGAGCCAATAACTACAAGGCATAATTCCGGGCGACTTCTTCTACTAACCATTCAAAGCCACCTATTTGTTTGGAATAAAGTTGCCTCTTGCAGACACCTATTCGTCAAAACAATATAATGCAACACAATTAGTGGGAAGTTGTGGTGAGAAATGATTATTGCGCTAATTTCAGAGACTTGTTCGTAGGGTTTCATCATCGGAAAAAACAAAAAAAGGAAAAGAAAAAACTTAACAGTGCATCATGGAAATTGTTTGCAATAGGGCAAGGTTTTTTCTTTATTCGTAGCAACCTCCTTTGTCCTTTTCAAACAACCTTTCTCTGAAGAACAAGGTTAGTCATTATTGGTTTGTCGCATATGTGAAAATTTGCGCTATAATTAAGCTCAAAATGCATCACCATCCCAAAGTGAATATGTATCTTTTTTTTTGAAGAATATTTAGCTCTCCCCACTTAAAAAAAGGATTGAATTCACTTTCATAATTTGTTATTTTTTCATTTTATTTCTTAAGCGTTCAAAAATGTTTTCGCGCAATAATAAGAAAAAATTAATTTTAAAAACCGACCGCTCAGATAAAGAAAGTCGATAACGAAAGGCTCTTTTGCAATGAAAACTCTTTCTCCTATGAACGCTTTTCATAACCTCGAACTGTAATTGAACAACTTGTTCACTTAATAAGGGTACTGCTCGAGGGAATTCGCTGAGCGGTAGAAATGGTTGTTGCACACTATTTTTAGAAATTCATATATTTTGTAAACTATGCCTTTGATAAAAAGCAACGTTGATATAAACTAGATTCAGTGACACAGAGATTGATTTTTAGAAATGATAGGAGTGCTTTTGGTTGCGTAACTATACAGCAACCCAAGCATTTGGAACTCAGACTGTTTAATAATTTAAAACTGAATCCAATCTTGTAATTTTCATGATTTATTTTTTTTAATTAGAAGGAGCCTTATTGTAAGATGAGGTAAATTATAACTTGGCATGCAAATTCAAATTGAGTTAAAGTTGCCAGTTACAGACACCTATTAGCGAAAACAATATATTTTGCCTTCACTACACAACCGAACACACTCAAAGGTTGAGGCATGGGCGCGTTGGTCAGCCAGGCCCAAGATAGAATTTAATTGTGACAATGAATTTACAACAAAGTGGATAAGAGATACATCAAGTAACGTCCTACATGCGCCAAAGCCGGACACGTAAACCCCAAAAACCTCTTGTTAGGAAAATAGGGACCGTGTACCCCCGACCAACTGCAGTGGCGCCACCTTTGGGGTTTTAAGGTTGATCTATAAACAATGAAGAGAATAAAGAAAACAAATCATATCAGGCTAATTACACAATAAAAATAAACCTTATGGGAAAGTGCTAGTGGCAAGGCTGACCGTAGAATGCCACAAGTTTCTCAACGATCTCTCCTTACAAACATACTACCCATGAGCCTCCGCGTACTACGCTCGCACCCAGTTCTCTGTTCCGTGTCGGCAAAATATTAATTTATGTCAATACCGATTATCACAAATTACATATTGCAATATATTAGTGGCAAGTTGAAGTGTGAAATCAGTTACTGCGCTAATTTCAGACAGTCTTGTTCCTAAGCTTTGATCATTGGAAAATAAAACGTAACAGTGCGCTATGGAAATTGTCTGCAACAAGGCAAGGTTTTCTTTATTCATAGCAATCTCTTTTCTCCTTTTCAAACCAACTTTCTCTGAAGAACAAGGTTAGTCATTTTTTTATTGTTTAATCGCAAATGTGAAATTTTGCGCCGTAACTAAGCTCAAAATGCATCTCTATTTCAAAGTGAATATATAACTTTTTTTTTTAATGTTCGGCTTTTCCAACAAAAAAAAATTTTGAATTCATTTTCATACTTTGCTATTTTTCATTTTATTTCTTAGCCGTTCCAAAATGTTTTCGCGCAATAATAAGAAAAAATTAATTTTAAAAGCCGACCGCTCAGGTCAAGAAAGTCGATAACTGAAGGCTCTTTTGCAATGAAAACCCTTTCGCTTCTAAACTCTTTTCGCATTCATGAACTGGAATTGATCATCTTGTTCACGTAATAAGGGTACTACTCAGAGGAATTCGTTCGGGGTGGAAATGGTTGTTGTTGCACACTATTTTGAGAGATTCATGTATATAGTACACCTCGATAATAAGCAATTTTGATGTAAACTACATTCAGTGACACAGAAATTGATTTTGAGAAATGATAGGGGCGCTCTTTGTTTGCGTAACTAAACAGAAATCAGAACATTTGGAACTCAGACTGTTTAATAGTAGGTCATCGAAACTTTATGTTTAAGGGTAAAAATATTGCGTGAGATATTGCCGATAAAAACGGAGACAAAAAAAAAAACGTGCAGAAAACATAGTGTTAGACAAAATATTCAACTTGATAGTTATCCTTCCTTTTAAACTGAATCCCCAGTAGTTTTCAGAATTTTTTTTAATCAGAGAGAGAGCCTTATTGTGAGATGAGGTAAATTATACCTTGACACGTTCAAATTTAGGTAAAGTCGACCCTCATAGACACCTATTAGCCAAAACAATACATTGCAATATATTAGTGGCAAGGTGTAGGGTGAAATGATTATTGCGCTATTCAGACTGTCTTGTTCCTAAGCTTTCATTATTGGAAAAAGAAAAAAGAGGAAAAAAACTTAACATTGTGTCATGGAAATTGTCTGCAATAGGGCAAGGTTTTCTTTACTCATAGCAACCCCCTTTCTCCTTTCAAACCAACTTTCTCTGAAGAACGATGAGAGTAATTTTTTATTGTTTTGTCGTATGTGAACATTTGCGCCATAGTTAAGCTCAAAATGCATTCCATTCACTATTCCAAAGTGAATATATATATCTTTTTTTTTAAAGAATTTGAAGCTTTCCCCACTGAAAAAAAAGTGATGAATTCACTTTCATACTTTGTAATTTTTTTAATTTTATTTATTAAGCGTTCAAAAATGTTTTTACGCAAAAATAAGAAAAAATGAATTTTAAAAACCGACCGCTCAGGTCAAGAAAGTTGATAACTGAAGGCTCTTTTGTAATGAAAATCCTTTCGATTCTAAACACTTTTCGCATTCATGAACTGGAATTGAACAACTGAGGGTATTGCTCAAAGGAATTCATTCGGAGATAGAAATGGTTTTTGCACACTATTTCATATTTTTTGTACACCTTGGTAAAAAGGAATGTTGATGTAAACTACATTCAGCGACACAGAAATTGATTTTGAGAAACGATAGGGGCGCTCTGTGTTTTCGTAACTATACAGAAATCCAAACATTTGGAACTCAAACCGTTCAATAATAGGCCATTTTACAGCTGTGTGCTTAGTTGCCAAGCCTTTGATATGGAGTGAGGCTGAAGGTGGCTTGTTGTGATAGAGACCAGTATCTAGTTAGCACGATAACAAAATAATTTGCATTTGAAAAGCAGCAATGTTTGTATTATAAAAAGGTCACCCTTAGCCCAAGCTCACAACTGTAAAATGGACTATTAGTCATTGAAGCTTTTTGTTAAAGGGTAAAAATATTGCATGAAATATTGTCTACAAAAACAGGAAAAAAAATTAGCGTGGAAAACGTAGTGTTTGACAAAATATTCAACTTGAGAGCTATCCTTACTTTTTAAACTGAATTTTCCCCCTGTAATTTTCAGATTTTATTTTTTTTAATTAGAGAGAGCCTTATTGTGAGATTAGGTAAATTATATCTTGACAATACCTCCGACCCCCGACCCCAACACTAACCCCCCCCCCCCCCCTTTCCATATCATTTCATCACTTTTGTAAAGAGCATTTCTGTAACACTGAATTAAGGAGATACTCTTTCAGCAAACTGTCGTCAACTCGAGTTCAACACGGTGCTACATGGTCGACGTCTTATTAACAACGTGATTCAAGTCTCTGGCATCTCGGCTCAGGATAGCTGTGAGTTATTATGTTACTTGGAAGCAAACTGTGTTAGTTACAACTTCGTGGAAGGCAATAATGGAGTAAAACAGTGTGAATTGAACAATTCTACATATGAAGGGAACGAATGGGATCTGGAACAAGACTCGAACTCTGTTTACCGTGGAGCTATGGTAAATGTTCAGTTTGAAAGGATGACAAAATAGGATTGTCACCTGATAAATATAGTTCAATGGATATTAGCATTTCAGGGATACTTCAAGGTCGGGCTGCGGGCAACCGGCCAGAGAGCGCCGTCCTGTCCAGCAGAATTATCAACACCTGCAGGGGTGTTGTAATAATCAAACCGGCTTAAGCTGCTCGATGATTACTTCATCTTAGACAAACAGAAATATTTCATCAGCTAAATTTTATTTTGGGTTTATTCGTAACTTCCCTTAAATTCTACTTTTTGAGATGACAGCTCAGCATTCTTGAAATATTCTCATGAAAAGCGTGTGTCGCTTTAACGCCTAATAGCTACATAATGTGAACAGTATCTAAAATACATAAATAACATCTATTTTGCGCGAAAACATGCACGGACACTTGTACACGAAGTAAGGAAGTTTAAAAAAACCACGACGGCAGCGGCAACGGGAACGTCTCCTAATAAAAGGTTTCATGAGCAGAGCAATGGCTTTGCACGTGTGTTATAAATCTCTGTACATTTCTTTTGCATCCTCTTCAAAATCGCAAGGCGAGATGACCAAATTTTGCGTTGTCTGGAGAACGTGAACGACATTTCTAATTTAACACTGTTTTCCATACTCAATTTTAAGATAAGTTTGACAGATGGAAACAAACTAAATGACTTTAGAGTACTGAGAGAATTGTAGGTAAAATCTAAGTTCGTTTTTTAACCAATGCTATCCACGGCGTCGCCGTCGTTGTTTCTCAAACTCCCTATTATCTGTTCTGAAATGCTAAAAGTTTCTCGAGAGCAAAGCTCGAGGAAAACTGTGAGCTTCGAGGAACAGATTATGTCCAAGGACAAATATAAGAGCATATTTTCGCGCAAAATAGAGGCCATTGTGTCTATTATCCTTTAAATATTTTCAACGCACGTGTAAAAAGCAGCAAACAGGAAACAGCTTACTTTTCGCTGCGTGTTTTCTTTTGAGTGTTCTCTGATTCGACTTTATCAACAAAAGAAAAACAATTTATTTTCTCCTGTAACTACCAAAAAACGCTCTCTCGTTCTGTTTTAAATTTTAAACGAGGACTCATCGTAATGGACATATGGTTCAAGAATTGGCAAATATCGCTTGGTTGATATCCTCAGATTTCCCCAGCTTTAGCTGGGGAATATTTGGTTACGTGATGTGTTTATCGCGCACGAGCGAAAATAGTTGATTGATCACAAGTCTGTATATAACCATCGAGTCAAATTATGTCACTATTACCCATTTCAAGTGAACTATACCATTGGCACTTGCATATGCGATACTTACATCAAGGTAAACAAGGCTTATGGCTTGCCTTGTTATCTTAATTTTAATTACAACACCTTTCCTCTCCACCTACCAGGATGCTTGCTTAAGCAATCGATGTATGAACGATGCAACGTGTCAAACAGGTTTCACCCATAGAGGATATCGATGTCTATGCAGCGAAGGTTTCCATGGAGAGGACTGCGAAGAAGGTAAACTGTGGTCTCTTTGTTATTCTAAGGTGTTATTCTGAGCACCAATTCAAGCTACCCATTTAAGCCTCATTTTAGTGGCTACACCTGAATAACCTTCTTCTTCTGGTGTATTTTAGACATTGATGAATGCGACATAGGAACATATTCTTGCAGTGATGTTTCAGATTGCATCAACACCAAAGGTTCATACAGCTGTACTTGTAAACAAGGATATGAAGGAGACGGATGGAATTGCAGCGTCAAGTTAGGTAGGTTTTAAAACGTGTCTTACATAATGATAATAACAACAACTGGCAAGTGAACTCTTTCAAATATGTTAATGCAGAATTTGAAGAAAGGAATTGGTTACAAAATCTCACTTAACTTTACAAAAGGCGAAATTTCCCATTATTACGAATTCATCCTATGCAGATTATCAGTATTCTCCTCTATGTTTCAGTGTCCACCTGCAAGGAAATCTATGACTATAACATGTAAGTATCAGGCAATTTTACTCAAGAACTTTCTAAATGATTTCATTCAATTCGATTATGCATTTTTTAGATACAATTTTACGTCGCCTGTAGATAGTTACGCATTTTACACCTGTTAAAAGATTCTCCCTCAAAGATCTTCACGATCAATTTTGGTCGCACTGCTGATTTCCAGTGTAAGGTTTTTCAGTAGTTTTTAAGTGATGCAGAAAAGTTTAAATTATTTGTTTCAACACAAATTTTTCTGAGGAAAGATGATAAATTTGAGTCCATGTAAGAACTAAAAATGAGAAAAGAGTATTCTGTTAAATCAGAAGCCAAACGAAAGATTTCTTAAAAAAAAAAAAAATTACCGAGAGAGATGTGATCAACCATGATGGATCGTAAGATCTTAGAGAAACAGCCGCTTGAAAACTATTACATTCTAGTCTGGCAAAAAAATTGTTTGATAAGAAAAAACATTTCCTGCTCCCTTTGCAGTGACAACTTTTATTGGTAGAAATGTGACACGGTTGGCACGACGAGCTATACTCTACTCCATGTTACTTTGAGTGACTCACGTAGGGGTTGGGAGTAGGCACAAATGAACGTTGCAGCAGTACACTTTATTTAAGAAATTAAACCCATTGACAAGGATTTAGGTAACTTTAAAACTGCGATTACAATTTACCTTTATTGATAGCTCACTTAATGGAAATAGAGACTACTTACTGAACATTGGATCTGAGATGATCCCAGTGTATTGTCACATGGATAACAACGGCCTGGGCGAAAATGGAGAATGCGAGGGAGGAGGGTGGACTCTAGTTATGAAAACCGACGGCACAAAGGTAAAATCTAGCGAAACAAGCCAACTACACATCATAAAAAGTATTAGACGTCATGTAAATTATAACAAAGTACCATAAATGACGATAAAAGTACAAGCGAATAGTCAAAACCAATGATTTTCATTGAGAATAATTATTGAGCAAAGAACCTCACGCTATCGCGCTTTCAAGCTTTCAAATTCTAGTCTACATGAAAATTTAATTCAATTAATTGAAATAATGCTAGGAGTGTTCAACGGAACAGGTATTACCGTTGGAAGTCAGAAAATTTTACTGCGCGATAAATGCGAAACGAAACTTCTTCGATGGATGTAATTATTTCACATGAGCTTCCTGATATTTAGACAATACCATGACCCTTTGAGTAGTACCCTTCACGTCTGTATTTAGAAAGATTGAAATACTTGAGCAAGTTGATGCATGATAGATAGGTTGAATCCAGTTTTGTTCTTCACTCAGTTCGGGAATAATCTGTTCCGAACGACAATCTCACGCGAGGCTATATTTTCTCGGCAGATGACGTTTCACTACGATAGCCAGTTGTGGAGTAATAACGAAAGCTTCAATGCCCACGACGGCACAACTGGGTTTGATACTCTTGAAACTAAGCTGCCCACCTACTGGAGCACCCCATTTTCCAAGATCTGTCTTGGTATGAAGATTAACACGCAACTGAATTTCATTTCCATCGATAGGCCATCGAACTCTCTCCATGCACTTGTCGCTGACGGTCAGTATCGCAATATTTTGCTGGGCCGTGACAAGTGGAAGAAACTTGTAGGCTCACAGGCATCTTTACAGCATAATTGTAACAAAGACGGCTTTAATGTGTTTGGTACAGACTACGGGCATTCCAGAACTAGAATTGGTATCCTTGGTAACAATGAGGACGATTGCAAATACTGTGACTCAAGAATTGGATTCGGAGCCGGTGGAGCACACGACAATTCTAACACGTGTGGGAACGAAGTCAGGTATGGAGGAGATAATGGAGACAAACATCTCAAAACAATGGGATATATTTTGGTGCAATAAAATTCGTCAGCAATGTGACGTTATTCTTTACAGATAGCCTATGAGAGGTAGGCTTTTATGCTTTACTGATACAGAAGGAAACGATAGACAGGTAGTATTGTATGTCGGATAATCACACAGCGATGTTGCTCAGCAAATACTCGGTCAATCATTTTTAGTCTCCAGTTCTCCCTCGTTCAAAAGAATCCAATAGGAGGACAAATACCACTTTGAAACGACTTTGGCATTTTATTGAGTCTTAAGATGTAATAGATTTCTGACCAAGTTTAGCGAAGCATGAGACGAAGGGTCTTTAAAACCATAATGGCTTTTAGGAAACGAACATCGCAAGAACTACATTTCAGCCATATTGAATAAATGTAACGAAAAAGCCATCCCCGACCACCCCATCTGTGCGTTTCTGGGGTTTTCCTTCTAACTCAACTCAATACCAGGGTTACAACAAATAAAAGGCAAGAGGAGGCACTTCCGATGTCTAGTCTTTAATCCAGAATATAGCGAAGTAATGTTTTTTAGCAACGTGAGGTTGCATTTCCCGCTAAAATACTTTCAGTTAATTGTGCAAGTGTGTTGTTAAGTAAGTTTCAAATGTGTGTTGCAATAAATAAAACAATTCAGTTAAATAAGCAAATAGATAAAACAAATATGACATAAATAAAGCAGCTTCTTTTTTTTTCATTATAGTTAAATGTTAGGAAATACAATGCATTCACTTGTGTCCATTTTAGTTGAATATTGAGTCAACTGGAAAAAAAGTCAGATGAATTTGATGTGGTCAGCATGAAATTTCTACTCACGCACATGTGTAATTTATACCGACCCTCCTGTTAGCAGTGGTCCTCTTACAACTTTAGTTTTTGCTAAACCTCTTCACTGGAAACCTAATCGGATTCGAAAGAGAGGAGAGGTTGAATTGGAAACAGGTCACATCTTTTGGAGGATTTGAATTGCTATGAAGAAATGATGTACTTGAATGAATCGAAGCCTATTTCTGTGTTCATCACTGAAATTGCAAACAAATTGAGTTTTTCCGCGTCAAATTAGCCCTTCCTTTACTACTTTAAATAAATGGTCAACAAAAATCACGCATCATGGCCTCGGTTAAGATATGAACGTAACCGTTTCTTCTCCTCCTTTTTTGTTTTATTAAATGTAGTCCCGAGTTTTTATCACAACTAAATTTGCAAACTGGTACATGGAAACGTGTCACCTCTGTCACTCGTTCACTGCATAGCTAAATACAGCATAGGAGCAGCTCCAACCCCCGAAATTTTCTGTTTCTCGGAAACTATTGCACTCTGTCCCCCTAGCCCGTTTTCACCGATTATTTTGAAACATCTGATTTAGCAGTTTGGCTCTACTCAAGCGTTAGAAAAGTTAATACATTTTACGTAGGATATGTTTTAGTTTTTCTCATTTTAAGTTTTTGTTGAATTTTACCATATTTAGGCGCCGTAACAGCTCAAATTTCAATAATAACAGCTTTTTTTGAGAATTTCGATAACTTTTGCGTCACACATGCATAAAAGATAAAAAATAAGCACGCACGCACACACAAAAAAATTTCAGATTACAACAATCCATCACTAGATCAAGATGTATCCCACGGCCTTAATTCTCTTGTTCTCGTTATCTGCACGTAATCCATCTTGAGCAATGTTTCCACAGGTGTTAGAGTCATCAGGAAATCCTCCAGTTCCAAAACCAATTCTGGAATCGCAGCTGTTGCAGTTATTTTGTTCGTTAGCAATGACACCAATTCTTGCTTTAGAATGCGCCACTGAAGTCATCACATTGAACCCCTCTTTGTTACATTCCCGTTGCAAAGAGGCTTGTGTCCCGATTAGCGATTTCCAAGTGTTGCGACCCAATGAGGTGCGTCGATATTTTCCGTCAGAAATCAAGGAGTATAATGAGTTGGCCTCCTTCTCGACTGGAATAAACTTCTGCTGGTGGCCAATTTTCATTCCGAGACAAATTTTGGTGAAAGGCATTCCCCAGTAGGTTGGTAATTTCGTCTCTTCGTCGTCAAAACCTGTCTGTCCTCCAGCAGAGTTAAAAGTTTGATTGTTCATCCAAAGGTTGGAGCCCCAGGGAAAAGTTCCCTAATATTTGATCATCAAGAAACCCGACGTATTTATTGTGTAACAAGAGCTATCTAGGAGATTGCCGGAAAAGACATAACCTTACCTTTTCACACAACGTAGTGTACAACTAAGAGCTAACCATTCACTCAATAAAGAATTTCAATGTTAGTCACATTACCTTTGAGCCGTCAATCTTCATGACCAGGGTCCAGCCACCAGCTCCGCATGGTCCAAGATTAGTCCCACTGAGGTGGCAATATACAAGAAAACTAAGATTTCCTACCCTCAATTGATAAGCTTTGTTTTCATTGAACCTGAAAAGCACGATCTGGCTGAGTCATGCAATACTACGGCAAATTTTGTTATGTTGTTTGTTTATTATTTTTCGAATAGTATAACTTGAAAACAAAAGGTATGGACGAAAATTTATCAATTTGTTAATTTTGGCGGAATTTCAGTTACCCCAATATAATGGATTGACTCAAAATAACATTTCTATCCGACTAAACTTCGATTCTATAGGTAGATCTGTATCTATGGATTTTCCTCAGAATCAAAAGTGAAAAAAGTGCCGAAGTGTTTTTTTTTAATGTAGGTACAAAAATTATGCTTCGTAAACCCACTTACAGATTCAAGTTATAAATTTCCTTGCACGATGCAAATTCTGCAGAAAAAAAAAATACAATAATAGTTGAATGCTAAAAAATGGATTACTAGACATGTAAGGATAAAGCGCTTTGACGAGGAACATCCTGACTTCAAGCAGTAGTTGTTATCTCGACGGTAAGTAAGCACTGATCAATTCTTGGATTGAAGCCTACGCACAGTGAATACTGCATTTTTACCTTCCCTCTTTCTTCCTTACAGTTAGCATTGTTACTAATGAAGGAACATATAATCCACTAGACAAAGCAAATGAAAACCAACCAATCTCATTCCTCAGAAGTAAGAAATTCTTTTGATCATATATTTGAGACTTTCTAAGAGGTCGCAGTGGCAAGATGATTAACAACTTTGAGAACGACTCATTCTATCGTTTTTGAACTTCCTGTTTTATTTTTGAAGCCTAATAAATTACGGGGAACTGTGAAATTAGCCATTGTTCATGGAACAGATATCTGTTATAATTATCATGATAATATGATATGGTTGATGATCTTTTTTCTATTTACTTTACTAGTTTTTTTTTGGTTATTTTCTTTATTCCTCATTTTAAATTAATTTTTCATCTATCATATGTTATTACTTGATAGTTTTGTCGCTAATTGTTTTGGGTAGTCTACTAACTTTTATTTCCAACTTCGATTTTAGGGACTTACTACGAGCAAAAGAAAGAAAAAGCAACAACTGTTGCTTTCGAAGCGTGGAACCTTTTACAACGAAGAAATGTAGCACCTTATATAGAATATTAAGTGCAAGCTCTATCTTTTACCTTAAGGACAAACGATAACTAACTTATATCGATCCGGACACGTCCTGAAAGGAGGTATTTTTCCTTATTTTTACACTTACCGCAAATTTTGCAGTCTTACCCCCGAAAACCCGGAATGCACATGCAGTGATATCCTCTGTCAGTAAAACCAGTTTGACACGTCGCATTGTTTTTGCATTCATTGTTTACACAAGCGTTCTAATGACCATGAAAACCAAAAATGCTGGTCAGCGGATATCTTTACATTTTGCTTTAAGGTATCCATTATTGGGGATACTAACTCAGTAACAGATAATTCACTCGTGGAAAAAAAAACAAACAACAAAAAAAGGAAACAATGGTACTATTTAGCTAGCGCAGCGTGAGGACATGATGATGTGAAACGTGAATGCTGTCTTGTGATTTAACCACCCGAACAGTCATGATTTTCCTATGGAGCTCATATGGGATTGCCCGCATTATCTGACAAAAATTAGTTTGAAAGCCTTTAAAATATCAACTAAAGCAAAGAAAATTGTGTATGGTGCGCAAGGAAAAAGCGCTTAAATGTCTTTATCTCGTCAACACATCTCTTCTGTTCATTCCAAGGGTCAACTTATCTACACTTCGCCTATGCTGCTCCAGCCTCATGGAAATCGTTACCCTTATCAATCAGAGCCAGTAGCAGCCTGACTATTTTCAGAAACAACTGTAAACTACAAACTCATTGTAAGGTAAAGCGCTCTCGAATATGTAGATAGTTTTTAGCGCAATATAAAATATTATCATCGTTTTTACTTTTATTATTATTATTGTTTATATTATTTTATCATTCATTATATAATAATTATATACAAGTTTTCAGGGATTCTAACCTGAGCTCCGTAATAAGTATAATTAGGGCTGCTCTCCAGATCACCATCATACTCTACATGTGACATATCATTTAATTCACACCTTTGCCTCCCAGCTTCACCACGAGACAAAAAATTATAACTGATGCTTAATCACGTGGTTAATCAGGCGTTTGCCTTTGAACGTGTAACTGCTTCTGAACTCCAAGTTGCGACAGTCACCTTAGACAAATTTTCGCTTATTAGTTGTTAAAACTATTTCACAAATTAATCAAAGATAAAAAAAGTCAGAGCTCTCTGTTTAACAAGTTTTTTTCCCTTAGCATTACAATATATTGGAATTATACACAAGCTTAAACTAAACGTACATATTTCCATCATCTTAGGACACTTTAAGAGTGTCTGATGCTTTTATTCTGATGGTAACATTACATAGAAATTGCGGGTCTTAGTTGAATTATAATTCCCTCACAATTTTGCCGTACTTATAATGCGTTCTCGTCTTAAAATATCAGTTAGACCTGAGAATTATTTTTTCTAGCACGCTTTAGCATTTTTTTTACAAAGGAGATCAAAACAAGCAATCAAAGCAATCAACAGATAATTTTAATGGTAAAGATTTGATTATTGTCATTCTAGCCACGCCACTGGTCTGTTACCATAAGTTACGGATCCTGATTTTTTTTATTTTCGATGTGTAGCCTGCCTAGACTTTGCCCATGTACTGTAACTCGAGGAGATAAAACTCGGAACCAAGGTGTAAATAGTAAAGGTGTTTACGTTACAATAGTCTCAACAACTGTGCTTCATTGCACGTTTTCCTATTTGAGTGAAACCTCGACAGTTAATCCATTACGGCAACGGAATTCTTAGAGGATTGTTTGTTTTTATCAACTCATATAATTTCGCTTTTGCTTTGGGATGTCAATTTATGTCGTATGATAGATGGAATGCAAGGATGTGCAACATACCTGAAGCACTGCTGGCTTTTGGAATCAAAGCGGAGATTAGGAAGACAAAGCCGTACGTTAAACTCAACAAAGTAGACATTGCTAACAATTTGGCCCTTAGAAAGTCCCAGGAAAAATGTACTCGGTTATGTTTTGGAATTGGGGGTCCTGTTATAGAGTATTCTTCACGGGTTAAGATTAACATTTGATGAAATCCAAACATTAATCTTGCCCATCAATTCCGGTAAACAACGTGCTTATGTTATTTGCAAGTTTAAACCATATGATGTACCCCTGCAATCTTGACTCATCAGCTTATTGTTCCATGAGGACTATTACGACAAAAGTGTTTCAATAAGAAGCTGTGAAAACTTAACCCTACACTATTTTCAAACAACTTTAACCTAGCAGACGTTTTACGAGACCAGGTGATAATTTAAGTCACAATTTCATTATCGAGTCATCCGATTCTTTAAAACTCAAATATTTAGTAAAAAGAGAACATATCGAAAAGAAAAAAAAGTTCACTACGTTTTCAAATCCTTTCATTTTCGACTTGTTTTGATATATTCATCTCCACAATAGGAATTTATGAAAACAATCTTTGAATAGGTAACACCATTTGAATACATACAACCAGATATTTACAGAATGGAATTTGCTTCTTTCCGTTAAAAATACCATGCAAACTGTCTAGAGACACAAGGTAAAAAATCCATGAGTCCCTTTGTAAAATTCCTTAGAAGTGAATCAGATTGACTTTTGCGACGTATATCAATAGATGAAGACTTATTTTAACTACTAGTCAGTAGGGTAGATGATATTTTTAATTATCATTTTCCTGCAACAAAGCTAGTAAAACCCATACTGTGAAAGTTTATAAAAGTGAAAACAATAGATCTTTCAATTCATATTCGCTCATGAAGGGTTGGTCAGCTTTAAGGTTTTACATTTCTTGCTAACAAAAATGGCTTTTAATTTCGTCCACTATGCAAGTATCCAGTTCCTCGTTTGGTTGCATTTGATCCCATTAACAACATGCGCTACAGGTTAGAATCCATTTTTTCCTATGCCTTACATCATAAAATCTGTAGGGAATGTTGCTACATGACATTAAGATCAAAATATGGTTGAGAACAGTAGAAAGTAGGAGTAAAATCAATCATCTTTGATGTCAAAAAGGCAGAAAGCATCATTTTAACGACTATTGCGATCTTGGGCCAGTAGGAAATGTTGTTACATGACATTAAGGTTAAAATATGGATAAGACCAGTAAAAAATTGGGAGTAAACTCAATCCTCTTTGATATCAAAAATGTAGAAGGTATCATTTTATTTATATAACGACTATTACGATCTTAGGCCAGCAGAAGGCTTAGGAACTTTTCTAAAAATAAATTTCGGTACAAAAATGTTTTTTTAAAGATTAACAATTGCGGTTTATGCGAGCGTGAGTATTAGTATTTGCGTGTAAGGGCCAAAGCCAATGTAGAGAAACTCTATTAACAATTGATAACTTTATCGAGGATATCAGGGAGAAACCAACAAAATTTTTTTTTTTTTTATCATTATTGTTATTTTGTTTACGCAAACAAAAAATTCAGAATTGTACACAAGAAAAACGTTCGGCCGTTCCTTTAAACATAAATGTATTCCGTCTTTCCAGAAAATTGTCGGGATTTGGTTTTCAGTACTACCAGACTGTTCGACGGGAAACGTTTGATTAACTTTGTGATACGCGCCGCTGAAGTCAAAGACAAACAATTCTGTGCAGCATTATGCTTTATGGAGAACAACTGTTTCAGTTATAATACAAAGACAAGGATTATCAATGAAAAATTGAAATGTGAACTAAATAATGCTACTCACGAAGGACACGAGAACGATTTTTTGGATGACCCGGACTATGTCTACTGCGCAGCTGAGGTATAACATGATAGAATTCAATAATACTTATACCACTCGCTGAAACTTGTTAGAAAGCTCGTCATTCAATTATCTATAGGTCTGTTCAAAAGTTTAACAAAATCTGTGTTAGGCATGCACCTGTTTGTTTAGTAGAGGCAATTTTACAACAGCAGTAACAGACGAGCCTGGAGTGAGGAAGTGAGTCAGTAATTAACTGGGTTACCCCCTGAATAAAGATTCGTTCTACCGTAGTATTAAACAGGAGGAACTGTTTTTTGATCGGCAGAAATGTTGGAAATGAGTCTTTTTTTAAGTTCTTTTTTGAATACTGCTTTTGTATTGGTCAGAATGCTTGTGCCAGTAACCCTTGCAGTAATAAAGCTACCTGTCAAACTGGTTTCACGAAGTTCGGATATCGTTGCTTGTGTCCAAGAGGATTTACGGGCCAGACTTGTGAAAATGGTAAGAAACGTTTTTTTTTAAAGTTTGAATCACCGGTAAATTTTGATAATGCAACGAGTTTATTTTGTAACCGGATCAGAATGTCTAAAGTAAGACTAGTCGGTTTCACTCGGGCCTACGAAATGAGGCAACAATGCATGGCTACACCCAGAAAAAGTTATGAATTTCCTCTCTTTTCAGAAATTGATGAGTGTTTTTCGGGAACACACAGTTGCGACGCTAATGCAGAGTGTATAAACACGGCTGGTTCGTACAACTGTACCTGTAGACCTGGATATCATGGAAACGGAAGCAGCTGTGAAGGTGGGTGTCTCTGTAAAGATAAGGGAGTGTATGTTAGGTCTTCTGGGTTTTTAAAAAAGAATCTTTGCCGCTTTCTTCATTTCACATTTTTCAATGTCATGTTTTCCCTGCAGCACTATCCTCATGTAAGAAAATTCACGACAGCAATCGGTAAGTACTCCACTCGCCACAATTTGTATCAGTACATCGTCGTAATATCATTTAAAAATTGAATATTGTGTCAATGCTTTCTGTAACTGAACCGAGCGAGAGAAAAGATGACAAAGGCTTAAGATCATTGATAAATTAAAATTAAACTGGGTATCCCTATCGAGTCCAATCGAAGCCATTCGGTGTACTTTGAGAAAGTGATGCGTGAGCGAATAGAAATGAATTTTCTTTTAGAAAAAATGGAGATGCAAAAGCATTCAAATGGTTTCCATTAGATTAAGGCTGGTACTTGACCATCCTTTTATTTACGACCAGCCATGCTGCACTGCTAATTTCTAGTTTAAGGTTTTTCAGTAGTTTGTAAGTGATGTAGAAAAGTTTCAATCATTTGTGTTTCAACATAATTTTTTTTTGAGAAACGATGATAAATTTGAGTCTGAGTAAAAACTAAAAATAAAAGAAGAGTATTCAGTCAAATCAGAAATTAAACAAGAGATTTCTTTGAAAAAAAAATTTACTGAGAGAGTGACATGGGATCGACCATAATGGCTCGTAAGATCTTAGAGAAATAGCTTCTTGAAAACTATTACATTCTTGACTGGCAAAAAAAATGTTTGATAAGAAGAAGCATTTCTGCTCCCTTTGTAGTGACAATTTGTACTGGTAGAAATGTGACACGGTTGGCACGACGAGCTATACTCTTCTCCACGTTACTTTGAGTGACTCACATAGGGGGTGGGATTAGTGACACGAATGAACATTGCAGCGGTACACATTATTAAAAAACTTAACCCCATTGACCTGGATTTAGGTAACTTAAAACCTGTGATTGCAATTTACCTTAATTAATAGCTCATCGAATGGAAATAGAGACTATTTACTGAACATTGGATCTGAGATGATCCCAGTGTATTGTCACATGGACAACAATGGCCTGGGCGAAAATGGAGAATGCAATGGAGGAGGGTGGACTCTAGTTATGAAAACCGACGGCACAAAGGTAAAATCTGGCGATACAAGCCAACTAAACATCACAAAAAGTACTAAAAGTCATTAAATTATGACAAAGTATCATAGATAACGATAAAATTATTAACTAGTAGTCAAATCCATTGATTTTCATTGAGAGTATTGAGCAAAGAACGTTACGCTATCGTAATTTAGATTCGTGATATATACTATTTCTTGTAAGACGGATACTTACGGACTCAAGCGGGCAAAATAAGCTTCCACATGGTTGTGATGTACTGGTCAAACCTCCATTCCTACGTGCATACTGCCATATACTTAATCTACCGTTTATCTGCACACATACTGTCCTATAGCTCATTAGAAGAAATAGTGTTTCATTACATCGTGCCCAATTAAGGAATTGCGTAAAACAGACTTTAAATTCTTCGATGCAACTCAGCGTTTCTAAACTGCTATTGTTGTTAGTGCTGTCGGAACTAGATGTGCTTTCAAGCTTTCTTCAAATTCTGGTCTACACGAAAATTTTACTCCAATAAATTGAAATAATGCTAGAAGTGTTCAACGTAACAGGTATCACCATCGGAAGTCAGATAATTAGATTGCGCGATAAATGCGAAACGAAACTTCTTCGATACGACTAATTATTCTGACATGAGCTTCCTGATATTTAGACAATACCATGACCCTTTGAGTATTACCTTTCACGTCTGTATTTAGAAAGATTGAAATACTTGAGCAAGTTAATGCATGATTGTTAGGTTGAATTCAGTTTTGTTTTTCACCTAGTTCAGGAATAACATGTTCCGAACGACAATCTCACGCGAGGCTATATTTTCTCGGCAGATGACGTTTCACTATGATAGCCAGTTGTGGAGTAATAACGAAAGCTTCAATGCCCACGACGGCACAACTGGGTTTGATACTCTTGAAACCAAGCTACCCACCTACTGGAGCACCCCATTTTCCAAGATCTGTCTTGGTATGAAGATTAACACGCAACTGAATTTCATTTCCATCGATAGGCCATCGAACTCTCTCCATGCACTTGTCGCTGACGGTCAGTATCGCAATATTATGCTGGGCCGTGACAAGTGGAAGAAACTTGTAGGCTCACAGGCATCTTTACAGCATAATTGTAACAAAGAGGGCTTTAATGTGTTTGGTGCAAGCTTCGGACTTTCCAGAACTAGAGTTGGTATCCTTGGTAACAATGAGGACAATTGCGGATCCTGTGACTCAAGAATTGGATTCGGAGCTGGTGGAGCACACGACAATTCTAACACGTGTGGGAACGAAGTCAGGCATGGAGGAGATAATGGCGACAAACATCTCAAAACAATGGGATATATTTTGGTTCAATAAAATTCGTCAGCAATGTGACATTATTCTTTACAGATAGCCTATGAGAGGTAGCCCTTCATGCTTTACTAATACAGAAGAAAACGATAGACAGGTAGTATTGTATGTCGGAGAATCACAGAGCACTGTTGCTCACTTGGTCATTCATTTTCAGTCTCCAGTTCTCCCTCGTTCAAAAGAATCCAATAGGAGGACAAATGCCAATTTGAAACGAATTTGGCATTTTAGTTAGTCTTCAGATGTAGAAGATTTGTGAGCAAATTTAGCGAAGCATGAGGCGAAGGGCTTTTAAAACCGTAATGCCAGTTTGCTGGCTTTTTAGGAAACGAACACCGTAAGAACTACGTTTCAGCTCTATTGAATAAATGTCACGGTGTAAAGCCATCCCCGACCACCCCATCTGTGCGTTTCTGGGGTTTTCCTTCTAACTCAACTCAATACCAGGGTCACAACTAATAAAAGGCAGACGAGGCACTTTCGATGTCTAGTCTAATCCTTTAGACAGGGAAGTATTGTTTTTAGTGACGTGAGGTTGCATTTCCCGCTAAAGCAGTTTCACTAAATTGTGAAAGTGTGGTGTTTAGTAAGTTTCAAATGTGTGTTGCAATGAATAAAACAATTCAGTTAAATAAATGAATAGATGAAACAAATATAACATAAATAAAACAGCTTCTTTTATTTATTATAGTTAAATGTGAGGAAATACAATTGTAATGACTAAAACCTGATTAGAACGCAGACAGTCAAGTAGACACTTCAGTGAGTTATTTACGACCTGTACTGCTGGTTACATGTTTTTGCAGTCACGATAAGATATCAAGTTTTCGAGATGGTCTGTTTTGAGTTTAAGCTTTAGCTTCTACTAAGTTTGTCGAGCAAGATTTCATTTGTTATTAGTGGAACAAGGCACAAAAAACTTGTAAGTATCGATCGGTTTTTGTTTAGCTTTCTTATCCTTTGTGATTCGGTTATTACTTTGCTTTATTCAGCAGATTTATGCATTTGATTTCAGTGAATCTTTGTTGATGTAGTAAAAAGAGTTTACACTTCAGCGCATGTCAGGTTTTCTTGTTGCGGCTTTCTGGTAGGGAACATTGGGTTCCTACGACAATGCATTCACCAATGTCCATATTAGTAGAACATTGAGTCAACTTGAAAAAAGTTAGATGAATTTGATGTGGCCAGCATAAAATTTCCACTCATGCACACATGTTATCTACCGACCCTCCTGTTAGCAGTGGTCCTCTTACAACTTTAGTTTTTGCTAAACCTCTTCATTGGAAAGCTGATCGGACTCAGAAAGAGAAGAGAGATAGAGTTGGAAACCGGTCACATCTTTTGGAGGATTTGAATTCCTATAAATCGAAGAAATGATGTACATTAACGAATAAAGCCTATTTTTGTGTTCACCACTGAAATTGCAAACAAATTTAGTTTTCTGCGTCAAATTACCCTTCCTTTACGACTTGAATTAAATTTTCAACAAAAATCACGCGTCATGGCTTCGGTTAAGATATGAACGTAACCGTTTCTTCTCTTCCTTTTTTGTTTTATTAAATGCAATCTCAAGTTTTTTTATTACAACTAAATATGCAAACTGGTACATGGGAAACGGGAAACGTGTTACCTCTGTCGCTCGTTCACTGTATACCTAAAGGAAAGATAGGAGCAACTCCAACCCCCAAGATTTTCTATTTCTCGGAAACTATTGCACTCTGTCCCCCCTGGCCCGTTTTCACCGATCATTTTCTTGAATTCAAGTCAATGTGCATTTTTATTTTGAAACATCTGACTAAGCAGTTTAGCTCTACTCACAGAATTCTATTGCGGTTTGTGTTTTTTTAGCGCTAGAGAAGTTAACACATTTTACGTCGCTCATGTTTTAGTTTTTCTTATTTTGGGTTCTTTATTGAGTTTTGTCATATTTTGGCGCCGTAACAGCTCTAAATACCTTGGAAAATTTCAATAGTATTTCGCTATGACACGAAATTACTGAAATTATCGTCATAATTATTATGAAGTGACATAACAATCTGTTATTAGTAAGACAAAATTAAATGACTACTAGTCGCGGAATTTGAGACACCAACGGGTATGTATACGTTACTTTATGTGCTTGATTATCCTGACAATCTTTCTGACAGAAATATATATATTTCTACTAGATTTCGAATAGATTTGAACTTGTGCAGAGATAAATAACAGGAAGAATAAAGTGTACATTATTTGGAACCTTGGTATTTGGCGGCTAGCAGTTCAAATAGTAACGGTTCTTTTTGAGAATTTCTATAACTTTTGCGTCACACGTACATAAAAGATAAAAAAGAAGCACACACATCAAAAACATTTTTTTCAAATTATCACAACAATCCATCACTAGATCAAGTAGTATCCCATGGCCTTAATTCTCTTGTTCCCGTTAACTGCACGTAATCTATCTTGAGCAATGTTTCCGCAGGTGTTAGAGTCATCAGGAAATCCTCCAGTACCAAACCAGTTCTGGAATCGCAGCTGTTGCAGTTAGTTTGTTCGTTAGCAATGACACCAATTCTTGCTTTAGAATGCGCCACTGAAGTCACCACATTGAATCCCTCCTTGTTACATTTCCGTTGCAAAGAGGCTTGTGTCCCGATTAGCGATTTCCAAGTGTTGCGACCCAATGAGGTGCGTCAATATTTTCCGTCAGCAATCAATGAATATAGTGAGTTCTCGACAGGAATAAATATCTGCCGTTGGCCAATTTTTATGCCGAGAAAAATTTTGGTGAAAGGCATTCCCCGGTAAGTTGGTAATTTCGTCTCTTCGGTGTCAAAACATGTCTGTCCTCTAGCGGAGTTAAAAGTTTGATTGTTCCTCCAAAGGTTGGAGCCGCAGTGAAAGGTTCCCTAATATCTGATCATCAAGAAACCACGTCTTTAATGTGCAACAAGAGCTATCTAGGAGATTGCGGGAAAAGACATAACCTTACCTTTTCACACAACTTAGTGCACAATTAAGAGCTAACCACTCTCTCAATAACGAATTTCAATGTTAGTCACATCACCTTTGAGCCGTCAAACTTCATGACCAGGGTCCAGCCGCCAGCTCCGTATGGTCCAAGATCAGTCCCACTAAGGTGGCAATAAACAGGAAAACTAAGATTTCCAACCCTCAATTGATAAACTTTGTTTTCATTGAACCTGAAAAGCACAATCCGGCTGAGTCATGCAATACTGCCGCAAATTTTGTTATACAGTAAATGTTTTGAACCCGAGGGTAACATGTAATAGTGTAGTTTGATCGTCCGGGTGAGTGTAGTCCTGAGCAGGACTGTTGTCGGTAGTGGTGACTCACATTTCGACAACCAGAGCGGAAGTCATCATCAGAGTCAAAAAGAATCGAATGTCGCATTGTTTTTGCATTCATTGTCTACACAAGCGTTCTAATGACCATGAAAACCAAAAATTGTGGTCAGCGGATATCTCTGCATTTCCTTTTAGGTATCCGATGATTCGGGAGGACACAATGTTAATATCTGGTTAATTGCACGTTTTCCTATTTGACTGAAACCTCGACAGCTAATCCATCACGTCAACGGAATGCTTAGAGGACTGTTTGTTTTTATCAACTCATATAGTTTCGTTTTTGCTTTGAGAAGTCAATTTATGTCGTATGATAGACGGAACGCAAGGATGTGCAACATACCTGAAGCACTGCTGGCTTTTGGAATCAAAGTGGAGAATAGGAAGGCAAAGCCGTACGTTAAACTCAACAAAGCAGACATTGCTAACAATTTGGCCCTTAGAAAGTCCCAGGAAAAATGAATTCGGTCATTTTTTGGGATTGGGGGTCCTGTTATAGAGTATTCTTCACGGGTTAATATTAACATTTGATAAAATCCAAATATTTATCTTGCCCATCAATTCCGGTAAACAATGTGCTTATGTTATTTGCAAGTTTAGATCATTTGTATCCCTGCAATCTTGACTCATCAGCTTATTGTTTCATGAGGACTATTACTAGAAAAGTGTTTCAATGAGAAGCTGTGAAAACTTAACTCGACACTATTTTCAAACAACTTTAACTTAGCAGACGTTTTACAAAGCCAGGTGACAATTTAAGTCACAATTTCATTTTCGAGTCATCCGATTCTTTAAAACTCAAGTAAAAAGAGAACACAATGGAAGGAAAAAAAAGTTCACTACGTTTTCAAATCCTTTCATTTTCGACTTGTTTTGATATATTCATCTCCACAATAGGAATTTATGAAAACAATCTTTGAATAGGTAACACAATTTGAATAGATACAATTAGATATTAACAGATTGGAATTTGTTTCTTTCCGTTGAAACTATCATTCAAACTGTTAAAAAACATAAGGTAAAAAAATTCATGAGTCCCTCTGCAAAATTCCTTAGAAGTGAATCAGATTGACTTTTGCGACGTATATCAATAGATGAAGACTTATTTTAACAACTATTCAGCAGGGTGGATGATATTTTTAATTATTATTTTCGTGTAACAAAGTTAGTAAAACCCATACTGTGAAAGTTTATAAAAGTGAAAACAATAGATCTTTCAATTCATATTCGCTCATGAAGGGTTGGTCAGCTTTAAGATTTTACATTTCTTGCTAACAAAAATGGCTTTTAGTCTCGTCCACTATGCAAGTATCCAGTTCCTCGTTTGGTTGCATTTGGTCACGTTAAAAACATGTGCTTCAGGTTAGATTCCATTTTTTCCTATGTCTTATATCATAAAATCTGTAGGAAATGTTGTTATATGACATTAAGGTGAAATATGTTTGAGACCAGTAGAAAGTAGGAGTAAAATCAATCATATTTGATGTCAAAAAGGCAGAAAGCATCATTTTAACGACTATTACGATCTTGGGCCAGTAGGAAATGTTGTTACATGACATTAAGGTTAAAATATGGATGAGACCAGTAAAAAATTGGGAGTAAACTCAATCATCTTTGATATCAATAAGGTAGAAGGTATCATTTTATTTATATAACGACTATTACGATCTTAGGCCAGCAGAAGGCTTAGGAACTTTTCTAAAAATAAATTTCGGTACAAAAATGTTTTTTAAAGATTAACAATTGCGGTTTATGCGAGCGTGAGTATTAGTATTTGCGTGTAAGGGCCAAAGCCAATGTAGAGAAACTCTATTAACAATTGATAACTTTATCGAGGATATCAGGGTGAAACCAACAAAATGTTTTTTTTTTAATCATTATTATTATTTTTGTTAAAATATGGTTGAGACCATTGGAAAGTAGGAGCAAACTCAATCATCTTTGATGTCAAAAGGGCAGAAGGCCTCATTTAACGACTATTACGATCTTAGGCCAGCAGAAGGCTTAGGAACTTTTCTAAAAATAAATTTCGGTACAAAAATGTTTTTTAAAGATTAACAATTGAGCACGTGAGCACGAGCATTAGGATTTACGTGTAAGGAGCAAAACCAGTGTAGAGAAGTAATTGATTGCTTTATCGAGGATATCGCGCTGAAACCAACAAATTTATTATTATTATTATTATTATTATTATTTTGTTTACGTAAAGAAACACTTCAGAATTGTACACACAAGCAAAACGTTTGGCCGTTGATTTACACATAAGGGTACTTCGTCTTTCCAGATAATTGTCGGGATTTGGTTTTCAGTACTACCAGACTGTTCGAGGGGAAACGTTTGATTAACTATATGATACGCGCCGTTGAAGTCAAAGACAAGAAATTCTGTGCAGCATTATGCTTTATGGAGAACAACTGTTTCAGTTATAATACAAAGACCAGGAGTATCAATGGAAAATTGAAATGTGAACTAAATAATGCTACACACGAAGAACACGAGAACGATCTTTTGGATAACCCGGACTACGTCTACCGCGCAGCTGAGGTATAACATAATAGATCGTAATAATACTTATATCACTCGCTGAAACTTGTTAGAAGGCTCGTCACTCAAATATCTTTAGGTCTGTTCAAAAGTTTTTAACGAAACCTGTGTTAAGCATGCACCTGTTTGTTTAGTAGAGGAAATTCAACAGAAGTAAAAGACGAGCCTGGAATGAGGAAGTGAGTCAGTAATTAACTGGGTTACCCTCTGAATAAAGATTCGTTCAACCGTAGCATTAAATAGAAGGAACTGTTTTTTGCTCTATAGTAAAGTTGGAAATGAGTCTCTTTTTTATTTCATTTTTGAATACTGCTTTTGTATTGGTTAGAATGCTTGTGCCAGTAACCCTTGCAGTAATAAAGCTACCTGTCAAACGGGTTTCACGAACTTTGGATATCGTTGCTTGTGTCCAAGAGGATTTTCGGGTCAGACTTGTGAAAATGGTAAGAAAATTTTTTTTAAACCGGTAAACACCGGTAAATTTTGATAATGCAACAAGTTTATTTTGTAGCTGAATCAGAATGTCTAAAGTAAGAATAGTCGGTTTCACTCTGGCTTACGAAATGAGGCAACAATGTATGGCTACACCCAGAAAAAGTTATGAATTTCCTCTCTTTTCAGAAATTGATGAGTGTTTTTCGGGAACACACAGTTGCGATGTTAATGCAGAATGTACAAACACGGTTGGTTCGTACAACTGTACCTGTAGACCTGGATATTATGGAAACGGAAGCAGCTGCGAAGGTGGGTGTCTCTCTTACGGTGATAGAGTGTGTTTTAGGTCTTCTGGAATTTTAAAAAAGAACCTTTGCCACTTTCTTCATTTCACATTATTCAATGTCATGTTTTCCTTGCAGCAATATCCTCATGTAAGGAAATTCACAACAGCAATCGGTACGTACTCCACTTGCCACAATTTGTATCAATACATCATCGTAATATCATTCAAAAATTGAATATTGTGCCAATACTTTCTGTAACTGGACCAAGAGAAAGAGAAGATGACAGCGGCTTAAGATCATAGATAGAGTTAAATTAAACTGGGTATCCATATCAAGTCCAATTGAAGCCATTCGGTGAACTGGACGGTACATACATACATACACACGTACGTACGTACCTACATACCTACATACATACATACATACATGCATGCATGCATACATACATACATACATGCATACATACATGCTTTATTTAGCGTCGGAAAATACTCTAAGAAAGTGATGAGTGAGCGAATTAGATGAATGCTGCCGCTCTACCATCCTTTCATTTAAGACTAGCGATCGCGCAGAATGCCTGGACATCATTAACCATTAGCACTGAAGTGGGAGATTTGAAAAGCCCGTAATTAGAGAAGAAAGGGCCGTGACTAGCGGAGCAGCGTTGATAAAATTCGCTTTTCTGTCTATGAAGACAGAAAGAGTTAGTTCAATACCGAGGGCAAACTATGAATAATTTTTTAGGTTTATAGAGAACAAAGCTTACTTTTTGAAAGTTGGAAATCAAAGTATTCTCGCCTACTGTGTTCTGAACGAAACAAGTTTGGGACCTTGTGGAGGAGGTGGCTGGACGCTGGTCATGAAGATTAACGGAGCACAGGTTGTTTTAATTATTTATTTCTGTTGGTCATACAATAGCTGCATGCCCCCATAATGTTTGCAGAAAACAGTTAAGATTTACAGCCGAAAAATCAGAGATACGGATGCATGGTCGGAGACAAATAGAACTTAACTTTAAGATGTCAACTAGGGGAATAAGATTAGAGAGACTGAAAAAGTTTTGTTTATTTCTGAATGAAATCCTTTAATTACGTTTGATTTGATGAAGAAAGGATCCAAATCATTTGTCCCGATCCTAATTATTTTATTCACTTGCTTTAATTTTGTAGCAAACATTTCAATATGGCTCCCCTTTATGGAGCGACAAAACTGCTTTCAATATCGTGGGAGGTGAGACAGGATTTGACGAACAAGAGACGAAATTACCCACTTATTGGGAGACACCCTTCTCAAAGATTTGTCTCGGCATGAAGATCCCTGGTGAACAAACTGTGCATTTCATCGCTGTAAACCAATCGGCTGACTCCTTGTACTCTTCGATCGCTGACCAGCAATTCCGTTCCACATCATTGGGCGCCGCTAAGTGGAAATCGCTCCTTGGTTCCCAAGGCTCTCTTCAGCTAGGCTGTAGAAAGGAAGGGTTCAATGTAATTTGCAACAGTCAAAGCCACGCAAAAGCAAGGATTGGCATCGTTGGTAACAACGAGGCCGATTGCGGTACTTGTGATTCTAGAATCGGGTTTGGCACGACCGGTGACCATGATTCATCGAACACGTGCGGTAACGAGGCAGTCATCGCCCCAGATAATGGTGACAAGCATATTAAAGCCATGGGATACATTTTTATTCAATGAAACATAGCCATACTTATGTGCTTTTCTCTGGACATAGTTATCAAGAGCTTTTAACATTTTCATAGAATAATTTATTAACACTTTTGAGCCTAATATGTTGTTCTCCGTTATACAATGCATGAGGCCAAGTAAATAACTAAACTTTTACTAGGCAAATTTAAGACCATTTAAGTAGCTGGGTATTTTTAAAAATAAGTTTAGCAGCACGTGCAAGCATTTATGATATCTCTGTTGATAGTATTAAGTATGATAATTTTTTTACTGTCTTATGAATCTCTAGCAAAGGAGAGAACAACACAAACAAGATAATTTGATCAAATTATTGCATTTAGGGGAATGCATTAAAAAGCAGAGAAAGACGGAATGGATGTTACTCGAAGATAAGACAGTTTTATAAATGATGACGACACGATCTGGTCATTTTGGAGCGAGGAAGCAAACTGGAGGACGACACTACAAATCCTTTTTTTAGATCTTAACAGTAAAAAACACACAAACAAAAACAGAGCAAAACAGAACATTTGGTGAAAACCTTTTTCTATGGCCAACATTAAAAAACGAAATAGGGTAAAAACCTCAAATTTTTATTGAGGCGTCACATAAAGTACACGGTTTGTTTTTGTTCGAAGGTTTTAGCCGGTCTTGCTTGAATCCATTTGATCCTATAATCGCTTTTTTTACCCGCTCGGTACTTAAAACACTTCATTAAAAACCTCAACAAACTTCTTCATCAACTCTGAGTCTATATCACCTGCAGTTTTTCGTTTTCGTTTTGTTTTGTTTTGTGTTTTGCGTTGAAGTTGAGGAAGAAACAACAACTCTTAAGAATCGTTGAATGACGTTTTGTTCCAATTATGGTAGTAATTTTAATGATAATAACAACAAAATAATTAAAGAGGCTATGACGATAATGTTAGCGATTGTAATTAAAGATGACAGGAAAAAGGTTCTCTCGTTCTTATCTTCTCAGTTACGTTAGAACAAAAAATCAGGGAACAGCTGTAGGGTCCTCAATGACATTCTGTAGAACAAATCAGTCTGACTAAGGGGATCGATCTTCTCCGGCTAATAAACAATAAAGTGTAATTATCTTAACTCAGTCGGAGGTGAGTGGTTTTTAGGATTATCAATTTTTGAGAACAACGCATACAATTATAGATAGATTCATGAGGAGACATGTTATTCATTTACAAGATAAAAAGTGATGATATGCCCCATTAGAATAGAAGTGGTCCTTTTTGCGTCGATGACGAGTAGATGCTATAAAGAACGATAAATGCGTGAAAACTCTGAGGAAAAGTCTTATCGTTTCATTGAGGTGGAAATGTAGAAACACATTGAAAAAAAGCGATTAACTCCCACGGCAGTTCATGTGTTTATTTTGATTGGCAGTGCACTATCATCAACATTACGCCTTACAAAATATACGCTTGCTCTCTCTTAACCGGATAAAGATTTAGGACCCCTCGTCATTTTAGAATCTAATAATTTCAAGGAATTTGGACTTAAAATAATTGACCAAATAATGCTAACATCAATTTTTCATGTTGTTAGATAAATTATTCCCATGAATAAATTTAACAGCCTTAGATCACACTGTAACCTTGGTCCTTGCATCGGAGAACTTTGAATCATTCGATGACATGCATGTCAAAGAGGTTGCATCTTATTCGTTGTCCACAAAAAAAAAAAAACATTCTAAGCAATATAGGCTTTTTAAGTCGATAATGTCCCCTTCTTCCTCCCTCTTTCCATCAAAATAGCCAAAGAAAAAAATGAAAAACAAAACTAATAAAGTATTCGGACTGAAGCTACTGAAATGTGTAAACAAAAGAGCGCCGTGCGATTCTAAAACGTTGTCGCCTTAAAGATCGAGTTCGCAGCCAGTAGGGATCTTTCAAGGGTCTTCAAGATGTAATTGAAAACGCTTGTTGAGCTAAAAGGAAAAGCAAAGCTCTCGACTGCCGTAACTGCAGTCTTAAACGGGTAAAATCATAAAAGAGGCGCTAAAAGTTCTGATACTCAGTGTGATATGAATACAAGAGAATGAGAATATGAAAATATACTTAACGACCACATTGTATTGAATGTTGCTTTGTCCTCATGAAGAGTCATCGTGGTGTGCTTTAAGTAATTCACACAGAGGAGTAGGAAGTGAAAACACTTGGATTAGGAAAGCGTTCTACTTTCTCTTGCCATGTGTGATGCGCCTAGAATTTGTATAACTTACATTATTTTATCGCTCATACGGTCTTCAACAGGTTACTTTTAAATTTACCCATTTAATGTTGTAAGATAAGAAATCCGTATTCCGTTGCAGAGTTACAGTTGTACATTCCTATGGATTGATTACTGGACAATCTTATTGCGAGTCGGATCTGAAAACGTACACGTTTTCTGTGTCTTGGAAGAATGCGCTCGGTATCAGTGTGGAGGAGGCAGCTGGACACTGGCTATGAAAATTAATGGAGAAGAGGTGATTATCATCAGTGCCAAGATAAGGTTAATTTTTTCAGAATAAAAACGAGCTTGTAAGCATTTACAAACACATCACAGCAGAACATCCCTATTCACTAACTCACGTCGACCAGGTAGAGGGATAGGGAAAAATTCTGAAAGTACTAAGTGATAGAGGATTCAATAACATGTGCAAAACTCATTTCACCACCTACAAAGGGGCAAAAAAGCTCCAAGAAACAGACTAACTAAGTGTCTACAACACGGGGACGTTAATTTTTCAGTCAAGGTTGCTATTCGTTTTCGGTTGAGGAAATTTCTGTAAACTGCAAGGGTAGGGGTTTGCGCTTAACATTGACTTCAATGAAATTGAGCTTTTCTTTATAATGCGGGCAGTTTCAATTTTTTATTTGTATTTTGCTTTCTGCAACAACCGTCGTCTGAGACGACTGTATTTCAATTTTTCCTTCATCTGCGATATCAGGTTTCATTCTTACCCTCTTACGCCGTAGCAAACGTTTCACTATGACTCCGAACTTTGGAGAAACAAAGAAACACACCGGCCTGCAAATGGGAAAACCGGATTTGACGATCAAAAGACAAAGCTGCCAACATACTGGAACACACCCTTCTCCAAGATTTGTCTTAATATGAATATTCCTAGTGTTCAAACCTTGAGTTTTATCGCCATAAACCAATCGGCTACTGATCGCTAATGTGTATCGCGTCACTACGCTGGGCCGTGAAAGATGGAAATCACTTTGAAGGGTTCAACGTAATTAGCGGCTCTGTTGAGTATCCTGAAAATGGGGCAAAAGCAAGAATTAGCATCATTAGCAACAACGAGCACGATTGCATATCTTGTGATTCCAAAATTGGGTTTGGTATGGTGGGAGTCCAGAGGATTCTAACTCATGCGGTAATGTGGTGTTTTTGGTACACGACCCCGATAACGGTCAAAGTCTTATCAAAGCCATGGGATACACATTTATTCAGTAAAATCACGATCTTCTTGAAAGCATTATTTAGAATCTTTTTGGTTTCATTTACTTGCAATTTTTATCTTTTCTTATCTTTTTAGGTATTCAGGGACTTGTCAGAAATTAGCAGGGGGGGGAGGGGGGGTGGAAACAGAGGGGGGGTCACAACTTTTTGAGCCTCAGAAAAGGGAGGGGTCATGAAAAACGGGCAGTTAAAAGGGGGAGGGTCATGCAAATATATGCCCGTGATCATGTAGAGGTTCACCCACAGAAGAAAAAGGAAGTTCTTTATTTGGCAAAAAAAGATGTAGCATGACAAAGAACAGATTAGAAATATATTTTGAGTTTTCATAATACTGACGCACCCTAGTGTATTGCAAGAACTAGATTTTATCATTTATACAAGAGGGGGAGGGTCATGATATTTTAGGCCAAGCTCAAGGGGAGGGTTAGCAAATTTCACTCCCATTGCAGGGATGGGTCACCTAATTTCCGAACCCAAATTTAAAATTCCCACCCCCCCTCCCCCCCTGCTAATTTCTGACAAGTCCCTCATCGACGTTCCACAGTTCAGCAGCGGTGCTTCAAAATGGAACCAGAACGTTAGAGTATTCCAAACACAGGTAGATAGCAGGTAAACGCTTACTTTTGAGCGGTGTGAAAAACTGCCGCGGGTAGCAGCTCCGCGGTTCATTTCCTTGTCTCCATCTAACTGAGCTCCCCCAAAAAGATCTCTTAATGCACCGGTTACAATAAATGGGAATAAAAACCGAGAGCATGCTTGTTAACTAATAACTAATTATTTTAAGAACTAAAAAGTGTCACATACGTATAAAAATTCGGCGAAAGGCAACTTTAGAGGCTGTACCGCCTGGGTTTGATGGACTATCTCGATTGTGCCCGTAAAAGTTGTTCACTGGAATGCCAAAAAGTAAAAATCTAAAAACTTGCTGACTAAATTTTGAAAGTTTCTACCTAAATTTCTAGATATTTCTACATAAACGTTAATTAAAAGCTTTATTTTTCGTTATTCGCAATAAGTCCTAAACATCGGTCTAGAAAAACTGCTTAAAACCTAAGGATGCTTAAATCAAAGGGAACAAGACATATGCTTCACTTGACGTCTTGCCGAAAGTCATTTTAGTCAATTATCCGTTCTAATATGAGAAACAGATCGCAATGAGCTTTCAAAACGTTGTCAAGTGACGGGTCATGTGTTAGCTTCCAATAAAATTGTTGACTTCTTCATGATTGATATTTTCTATAAACACATATTTTGCTCAAAAGTTGTTCAGAGAGGTAAAAATTGCTCTAAGTTGCCAGAAATTTGCTCCAAACGTTAGAAGTTGCTCAGAAATTACGAGCACAATGGGGACAGGTCTGAGGGTTTGTAGTTCAAGAGAAAACATTGAATTTTGTTCTATAATTTAGTATACTAAAAGTCCACCATTGGTAGGTCATAATTAGCGTAGAGGAGAGAGAATTCTCAAAATTATTCTTTAATTGTAGGAGAGTACACTGAATGAGTTTTATTTGTGTGTCTTTATTTTAACGCAAATAATTCCACATGCAGAGGCCTTTCTTTGCTTTGCTGCCGCACGCTCGCTTGCATTTCGAAACAATGCTGCGCAGCCGCAGCCAAAAAGGATGACAGAGAGGAAAGGATAATGTAAAAAACGAAATTATTGCCATAGGTGAATCTACAGCTCGGATATTACAGATAAAAAAACGTGAAAACAAAAATCCGAAACAAAAAAGCTGCAAAAAATCGTTGGGTCCCCAATTTGTGGCTCCTCAGCCTAGTTTGAACTAGCTGATATCTGGTGGACAGCTCACATGTAAGGATCATTTTGTTACTGATTACCATCGACACTTCAAATTCTTCTTCACTTCATCACATTTCACAATGAAGAGATGTCGTAAGGTGATAAGTATAGCGGTTTCGATTCCACAAATTGGCCGTTTAAAACCGCGAAAATTGAATGAACATGCAGCTTATAGACACAACTTGAAGTATCAAAGAAGAAGAGTTCTTTCATTATGTCTAGTAATACAAAAGAACGAATAAAAGCTATCCTCGCAGCTATGAACACTACTAGCTAGTAGTTAAAATAAGACCCGAAAAAAATTCACGCCCGTAGGGGATTTGAACTCATGACCTCTGCGATACCGGGGCCAAATGAGCTAACATGCTAACTGGGAGCTGGCCAATATGTTCCTTCCAAGTGGTGAATAATGACTGTTAATATATGAAAAGCATGTATGTGCTATGCGGTGAAGAAATGAATATTCCCTTAAACAGCTCCAGTTGGCTTGTTTGCTCAGTTTTTACAGTCATAATACAAAATAAATTTAAAAAAAAAGAGGAACGAAAATTTTGGATCGGATCTTTGCCTCACCTGAACTAAACACTTCGTTGCAAAATTCTTAAGATATAGTTAGGTTAAAAGGGAGAAAAAAGCGATTGATTTTAAAAATAACTGTTTTCTGTCATGTTTACATGTACTGAATACGGGTTTCTTTTGTCATACATATTAGTCATAGCTACCCAGCGCTGAAGATATATGTTTTCAGTGCCTGAGACCTTTTGTTCTCATAAAAGTTAACTATACAATGTACGCTGTAAGTCTCGTTAAGTCAGTAATCATTCGGAGAAACGTGGATCGTCTTCGTTGTTACCATCGTTTCAGTTCTCACTTTCCTCCCAAACAATCCTGAAACAATCGGGGCGATGTTACACCACCCTCATGCTCGCCAACTGCTGGGAACATTGTGATTGTCTGGTTGAACCTGTGTTCTTAAATCTAAAAATGTTTATATCAATTTATCTCTACTCTCCTCTCTTGACTGGAATTAAGGAAGTCACATGGACACTAAGCTAACCACAAATTATCTGTTTTGGTTTTTTTCATCTTTAAAATCAAAATAATTCCATAAGATTTTTAAAGATTATATGGTGACTGCAGGCTCTAGTAACACGTTAATTGCGAAATATTACATTGTTGTATTTCAAGGAAATGTTTTGATGACCTTCAAAATTATTTGTTAAACAATATGAGGGAAATGGTTTAGTACTTTGCGTCTTCTGTCAAAGAAAAGTAATCTCTTGCAGGGAAAGAAATATCACTCTTGTCATTTCAAACCTAAATTAGTGAACCTGAGCAACAATTCAAAGTTAACAGGAAAAAAATTTACAAATTGATTGAAAATTAAAAGAAGGTTGATTTCTTACCATGAAACTGGAAGAGACAGGGGAAAGGAAGACATCTCTATCTCCATATTTTTTTATGAAAGTGAAGTGGACCCCTGTATCGCATATTCCTTGAATTACAATTGAGTTAAAATTCAATCAAGCTAATGTATTCAGGGAAACAGAATCAGACCATGATGAGGTATTTAAATTTGTTTTTTAATTAGTAACCAAGCACTCTGACAAAACATTGGAAAAAAAATTACCAAAAGAGTCTTACTGTGCAGCCTTATTGAAAAGGAGAATAAAGAAGTAATTTTCAAGTCAGTTGTTTTCAGTTAAACAGGCTGTGAAATGAAAAGGGAAAAGCCCAGGAGAGACTTGTTTTGAAACTTGATTTTTTTTCTACCCTCTATATTTGTCATGTCTGCCCAGCGCTCTTGTTTTTTATTCCTCTGGCTATCTTTGATTCCCAAAGCAATAGACTCTGCAGGTTTGAATTTGATTATTTTTGGTTAATGTTCAACCATGTAAGATAAGCGAACTCATGAATTCATAGTTAATTGTATGATTGAATGATCCAACGGAAACTTTGTTTCGAAACTGTGGTGCAGATCACCAGTAATACCCGTTACTTGCCTTTTTTTTTTGCTTCTATAATTTAAGTAGCGAGCGACGTTTTTTTGATTCCGTCTAACTTACACATGCACTTTGCAGTCAGCGCGATATCGAACCCGTAATAACCCACAACCAAAAAGAGATTGTCATCTTCAAACTTCGTCTCATTTTTTCAGCGTCATGTCGCAGTTTAAAGTTTACAGCGACCATGCGTATCGCCTATGTTAAGGGCCAAGAATTTTGCGATGTGCTATGCTTTTTGGAGGATAACTGTTTCAGCTGTAATTTCATGACGATAAGTGAAACTGGAAAGCAGAAATGCGAACTAAATAATGCTACACACGAAGGACACGAAAGAGACCTGAAGAAAGAAATGGATTACGAGTACTACGCAGCCGAGGTATGATCCATACTCATAGTATCATATCCTTCGATGCTCCAAACATTTCTCAACCAATCATTGTCGATCATTCTTTTCACGGAAAGCTACTAAATGTAGGAAGGAACTTATTGGATGAACTGAAATCACCCAACCACAACTTTTAGTGCACGTTTACGCGAGATCTCTGAAATATCGGACGGAAAGAAATTATGCATTAGTATAGTGGAGAGCATTTTCCGCCTAAATAGCCCAGGCGAATTCATGAAGTCTTGTTGTCCTTGAGGCTCTTATTTCAATTTACGCTACAAGTGGTAAATATATCAAATATCAACTTCATTTTTCGAAAAGTTCTCCAGAGGAAAAGTTTTAGATGCAGTTGTCTGTTAAATATAGCCTAAGAGAAGGCGTCAAAAATTTGTCTATTGTTTTCCTTTTCCTTGTCTTTTCTTTTATTTTCGTGTCTGTTTCTTTTTGGTCGTTTCCTTTAGTCGTTTAATTGTTTACCAACTCTCTTACAGAATAGCTGCTCCAGTAATCCTTGTCATTTGAATGCTACCTGCCAAACCGGTTTTTCAGAGAGAGGATATCGCTGTTTGTGTCTCCAGGGATTCGCTGGCCTAAATTGCAAAACAGGTGAGAAATTTAACCATAACCACAGCCAGCCGAAGCGTGTTAAGAATTTTCCCTTCCCCGAAAAAAAAAACTTAATATTCCTGGGTCAGTGAAGAGAAGACATTTGTCTGTCGTTGCAACTATTGTGGTAGTTGCCTAGGCAGGAAATTGAGGGATAGTGATACTCTGTGTGAGAAATAATATCAGATTGCTGTCATGTTCACTACTTCGGGACCTTCGAGATTAAACTTATCAGATTGATTAAATGTTAATATAAGCCAACTGATTTATATCAGACGGATCATTCCATTCATTCAGCGAGAAGAGCTTTACAATACTTTTTTAACTCGTATTTCTAATGATGGACATAGTTAGATTTTAACAATATTACAATTCTCATTAGCTTGACAGTAAAAAAGGTTAATAAGACAAAAAATTGGACAAATGTCCACTTAATTGAAATGAACTATGAAGATCGAAAAAAATTAACTTAAATATACGATTCACCGGCCAGCAGTTGGCGAAACATGTCTCCAGTGACCACCCAGGGAACCCGCGTAATGTCCTTAGTGCCGTCCATCAAAGACAGATATGTTTAGGAAGATCCTAAAAAACTGAGAGCTTACCCAGACTAGGTTTGCGTATCTAAGGATCACTGGATTTCTCCTTCAGATGTGGACGAATGCTCTACTGGAAAACATGGTTGTGATGTTCATGCGGACTGCAAAAACACCGAAGGCTCTTATGAATGCATTTGTAAACCTGGATATCAAGGAAACGGCAAGAACTGCCGAGGTTTCTTACTGTTCAGCTTGCTATCATATAATTTATGTATGTAAAAGTAACCAAGAGGTGCTTGTTACTTCAGGGTTGCATTCATTGTCAAAGAGGTTAAATAACCAACAGATAAGACAAATGATATACCAGAGCCATATTAGTACATGAAAAAGGGCCTAGGGCGGTACAAAACATGATTTAACATTAGGGTAGTATTAGCCAAATTCGGTTAGGTTTCGGAAAAAAGCAAAAAAGCAATCACATTTCTCCTTTGTGGTCTAACTATGAGTAAAACTCTATATTTCGACAATTGTCATTGAGCCTGAGATGATCATCAAGTCTATTTATTTCAGCTGAAAGTTTTTCATCAGCCAAGGAGATTTACGCGCGGACTTTGTAAGTACCTTGTGTCAATTAAACTTTTTTAGGATCATTTTTTAGACTATTCTCTGATTCTTTATTTCCTGCACTAAAATTTTGCTTTGCCAGCTTCTGCTTCGTGTAACTCATAAAGGACAGTTGTAAAAGTGCACTCGGTAAGCCGGAGTCGGTAACGGGGAGGTTATTTCTTCCCACCAGATTTACGTCACTGAAACAATTCATTATTGAACCACCGAAAATATAGCTCGACTGTGAATAACATGAGGAAAATGATGAGAATCCCGTTCTCTAAAAGGTTAACCAAAGAAGTTCTGAATTCATTTTGCAATTCCTTTGTGTGATCAGGTAGCCAAATGATAAATTTCATACTTGATCGCTCAAAATGACTAAGTATTGACCTGCTCCCCACAATCCATTTTAACCTAATACTGAAAAAAATTAAATGGAAGATTCCCGAGGACTGCATGGCATTTGCGAAGGTTGCAAAAGAAAAGTGCTCAGTTGACATGAACAGATTGTGTCATGTTTCCGATTATGCATATGTAGTTTTCAGAGTCTCCGAATTGGGTCTTTTTCTTCGAACTTATTATTCTCCACTTAAAAATGGCTAAGTCCTTGACGCCAGGATAATTTCGATCAGAAATATGGCAATTTCTGTTCAAGTTGTCGAAACAAACTTCCCTGCGAAGCAAAAATAACTGTTGTTTGTGAAAAAGTTTTGAGTATGGCTGGTTCCCTCAATTGGGCAATATGATGCGAACTCTGTACTATGACTGGTTATCAAAAAGGGCAGGTATTCAGTTGGCAACATCTGTGGAGGAACTTATAACAAAATCAGAAATCCTCAATATTGGCCATGCCTTTTTGGTAATGATGACGTAAAATGAGGGTTTATGATACGATAATCTGCTTATATATATATAACATTTGATGATCTCAGGTCCAGAGAGAACAAAGCCTTCTTGTTAACCTTCGGGACCGCACAGGTTAACGTATTCTGTGTCTTGAACGACACCAGCTTGGGATCATGTGGGGAAGGTGGCTGGACACTGGTCATGAAGATAAACGGATCAAAGGTTCTTATCAAAATTGGCACTATCGAGATTTATAAGGCCCTCTACATCGGTTGTTGACCTTTGCCAACTTGGAACTCCCAATAAGTGAGAGCGTAGTTGGCTTTTCCTGGATGTCCGTCATAATTTAATCGAATTTCCCTCAATAAACCTTACCCTGCATCACTCAAACTTTTCACGAACTTGAAACAACTTAGGAGTCTCTTGAGAGCATTTTCCTCAAACTTTTACCTTAGGACCACGAGAATTGGAACTAATTGTTTGTCAAAACATCACGATTCATCAAAACACCATAATTTAGTGCACTAAAAAAAAATCCAGAAAAACATACAGAATAAAAAAGATGAGAGACCTGTTCTATATCAGCATCATCCGCAAGAAATACCACCTACATTAAAAATACTTCAAATGTCTAAAAAGAAGGTAATTTTTCAAATATAAAATATGGAACTTAACTCTTTTTCATGCTCGTGAACACCCTTTTAAGAACTTCAAGTACTCCTCCACTATTACCACATCCCTAATAACTAGCTTGCAAGCTTTCCTTTAGAGCCAAAAAATACTTGTGAAGTCTTGTGTGTGTTATTATTAATCCGATTCTTCAAGTGAATTTGGTATATGTTTGCGATTTGATAACTATTTCTATCATCAATTTTCTAATTCTTAAGCAAACGTTTCACTACAACTCTGCTCTCTGGACGAACAAAGAACCATACAATCTTGCCGGTGGAGAGACAGGATTTGACTCAGAAGAGACTAAGTTACCGACATATTGGAACACAGCTTTCTCCAAGATCTGTCTCGGTATGAGGATCCCTGGCGAAGACTTTGCACGGTTCATTGCCATAAACCGCTCGGCAGACTCTCTCCACTCACTAATCGCCGATGATCAGTATCGACCCACCTCATTAGGCCGTGAAACGTGGAAATCGCTGCTTGGTACACAAGGCTCTTTGCAATATAACTGCAACAGGGAAGGGTTCAATGTATCACCCGTAAGCTCCTATAAATCCTTTTCCAAAGCAAGAATCGGTATCCTTGGCAACAACGAAAACGACTGTGCCCAACCCGATTCCAGAATTGGGTTTGGCACAGGTGGAGTTCCTAATTACTTTAACACGTGTGGTGATGTAGCAAAATATATTGCAGACAATGGACCCAAAAATATTATAACAACTGGCTACATTTTCGTTCAGTGAGACCTCGTCTCAAGAGTTTATGGGAGCTGCTATTGTTACCTCATTCCTATCTTGATAGTGTACAACAAGGTGTTGCTTGGTGTACAAAAGAATATCATAGCACGACAAAAAGCACCATACATTATTAAAAAAAACAACAACAATAACAAAAACAAAACAAAGACAAAAACAAAAACAAACATAGAAACGAATAAAATCAAATGAAAAACACATTGTAAACACAATGGAATTTGTATCAAGTGGACACCCCTTAATTCATATTTCATTCAAGGTATCCGCCTATTAACTAATCATAAAGTTTGTATCAAATTGCCACATAATAAAGACGGTAGTAGTAGAAAAAGTTGAACCTCAGTTGGTTTTAATTTTATATTTACAGCGTAATTTATTATTTAGCATAAGTGTTACACACCCACACAAATTTTATATTCAATGCACTTGTAGAGATGAATGTTTTCTCAAATAAAACTCAACACTTCTATATTTGCCTTTGATATGAGATAAGGAGAACTGCTTCTTCGTACTATTTAAGACATTTTTCATTAATAGACTTTGCAACAGAAAAATTTTGTACTCAAAAAACGCCAACGACGAAAGAAATCAAGAAATGTAGCTCTTCATCAAAAGTTTCGAACGACTTCTCCGGAATCAATGGAATGCCCTGCAGCAGTGTAACCATGAAGTACCTCAAAGGTGAATCGACAAATAATCCTTTGTTGTTCCAACCCGTAGATCCATGCTTGCAGATTGCAGAAATGTGTATCACGTCCAGAAACAATACAATTTACAACCCGGGAAATGAGTAGACCAAGCTTTTCGGGGTCACAAATCAGCTGTTGAACAATTTCATGCAGAATGCATGAATAGCTGTGATTGGTCATGATTCAGTTGAAAACAAGGAGAAACAAAACCCTTGAGCATACCTCTGTTGTTGTTTGACACATCCGCGAGAGTTTTTTTTTTTTTTTACAATTTGACTGAATACGCCCCACGATCTATTTTCTTATTCGTGAATAACTTGTTCTTATACGATTCTCAGAGAGACCTTCGATAACTTTGGCTTGAAAAACTACTTTCTTTTTCGTTCAATAAGAGGGTATCTTAGCTTTCGATGTGTATTTTGATCAGTTACCATGGTAACTGAAAATAAAGTGATGTTTTCGCGCGACTTTTTTAAGCGGACCGAGTATAATTTGAATAAATTCAGTAGAATGTTTTATTTATGTAACAGACACAACACAGAAAAACGATAGACTTCTTTATTTAATTTCAAGGCCAGGATGGTCCTTTCAGATGTTGCATACAACCTGTTATTGATAGGATCCCCGAGCGAAACATTTCATTATATCAATGTTTGCATGAACATAAAATTCAAATTGTATGCGTTAATTTAATGTTTACATAACATATCGTCGTCTAGAAAAATTCTTGAAAGCAATACATCCCTGGTGATAAAAATATATCTCTGTTACTTCCGTTTTGACAGGTCACGTGTGTGAATCTTATTGTTAAAAGTTAAATAAATCTTAAAATATTGCGAAAAACGCATTTCTTTACATGGCGTCTTTCTCCAATCGCACGCCACCTAAAAATCTCCGCGACAAGGCTGCTTCGAATTGTTCTAGTAACAGTTCCACCTGCCTTCTTCTGCAAAGCCTTCAATACCTAACTCTTTTCATAACCGCAGAAACCCCACAGTGTATCTTTGTAACCTAGAATTGGTTTAATTAACCAGATGTAAACAGTATTGGCACTTTGAGTCGTCAAGTAACCTAGGGAAGACGGACTAACATGCCTATGCGCTTACCCTCCCTAAAATCATTTGCTTTACGTGACTGTTCAAATTAAGATGACCATCAAATACCACGCCTAAGTAAGTAAAATCGTGAACCCTGTCAGCTGGTTTTCCATAAATATGTGTATATTAAAAGATTTTGCATTAGAAAGTCTGAGATGGTTCCAAAATGCATGGCATCAGTCTTACGTCAGATTAACAAAGATAATCGTCTTTTGATCCCGGGGTTAAACTGTGTTCCTAATCTGAAACTATTTGTATCGTACACTTCTGTGTTCTTCTCACTTACCTTCCTACTGAGAGTAAAACATATACAACAACAACCTGGACTCAACACTACCCAAATTTCTGTGTTTTCCCAACTTTGAACTTACATTTTCAGCTATCCCTTAGTATTATTAAAGATTTAGGGTAAAATTTGCTAAAGGCTCCAGTAACAAATGAAGAATTAAAATTTTGAAAAATTCACAATTTCATCACTTTTTTAAAATGTTATTTTTCAGCCTCAATGGGTCAACTCATTTGAAACAATGCCAGAGAAGAGCCGTGGTGCTTAGCGTCACTAATAAAACTAATAAAAGAAAGAATCTCTTGCAGAGAAAGAAATATCATTCTTTGTTATTCCAATGATAGAAACCAAATCTAAGAAGTGATAAAAGTAAACAGGAAAAAAATGACGAATTGATATAGAATAAATTTAGTTCATATTAGAACGTAAAAAAAAGAAGATACATCTGTCTCTGCTATTTACTTGAAATGAGAGGACTCTACTTTAACTAATAACCGATTTTTAAATTTTAATCGACCCAATATTTCCCAATACCAAAACTTTGATAAGCTATGCCCGGAAAAGAGTTCGTTAACAACGACGCCATGCTGTGCAGCTAGACAGAAATATATAACTACAATGGAAAAGCTTGTCTGAGACTTGTGCTGGAATGGGTTTGTTCTACCCTCTAGATGTGTTATGTACATTCAGCGCGGAATTACCTTTGATACCTAGAACAAACGGCTTCACAGGTTTGAATTTAATTAATTTGTGCTAACTATGCAAGATCGAAAAATAGAAGACGCCAATTCAGCTAATCAATTGACTGAAAGAAGCTTTACTGTGGCTAGTTCGTAATTCTTTTTGTAGACTACCATGACGGTTAAAAGTTTGATAAAACCCAGTCAGTAAGTAAGTACTGTGCCAAATGATATCGCACGAGCAATGTTAGCGGGGAAAATTTGTCATATCATACCCATGATACAATAATAACACCCCACAAATGTATAACAGCCGACTAAAAAACAGATTTGAAATTATAAATCGGATGCCCTGACTAAAATTCTCGCGGGGTTTTACACAACAGTTCGTACGAAATACGGGTGAGATTACGAGCATTATATCTTTCCTGTAATGACTACTGCTGTCGACTGATGCTAGACAAAGAATACAAACGCTCAAATATTCTCGAGAAAAGTCTTAAAAGTTTGAAAGAAAATTCTTGAGGAGACAGCTGATTATTGCTGCAACAAGGCAAAGGCAAGCGGCCGAACTGGTGAGCCATGATACAAATGACAACTGCGAGGGAAACAGAGTCATATTTTTGCTTGCATATTATTCATTTACTAACTGAAACGACCATGTCAAGAAACATACTGTACCGAGTACTTTAAGAGGTCACTTAAGCTGAGAGTTGTATAGGTTTCAGTTTAATACTCTCTCAAGTATGAAGGAATGTTTTACCCGGGTACACAGATGCGATGTTTATGTAATGGTTAATAAACGGTCAACAGGGAATATCGGATTTGATATCCAGGGCCAAAAGAGAGTGATTTTAGACCGATTTAAACACATGACTACGAGTTTATTTAGAGTCCTCAAAGACATTCTTGGAAAATCTTGTCTCCATAGATGCCATAACAATGATTATTTTGAGGACGTTGGAAATTAGACCACGAAAAAAAATACGTGCAGTGACTTTGTATCTGAGAAAAGACCGCATACTAATTAGTAGGAGGTTCTATCGACATACCATCACTGCACGTGATGTATTATGAAAAATTTGATAAGTCAGTGATCTTATGATTTAGAAATAACTTTAGAAGCTGATCACATTAGCATTGACGATTCGTGCGAATGCTTGCGTAAACAGGGAATGGCTTTTTAGGGCTTGGCGCATAATATCAGGTCTGGCAATGTAGCGACGTGAAATAGGCAGAAATAGTTGTTTTGCTGGAACAGAAAAAGTGATTGGTGCCGAGCCAGAGGAATTGCGGGTGAATATTTTTGATATAAATGGCACTCCGTTTAAATGTGAAAATCGTTTGATCATTTGTCCACGATGTCTGGAGCTACAGGCCTCTGAATCTACACTTGTAGCGAATACACCAATAAACTCTCAAATATTTAGTTACATAACCAGTGGTGAATGAAAATCAAAAAAAGAAAGGATAGCAAGAACATGCCTGACGGTTTGGATATTTATACGAAACGACATACAGAAACACAAAGAAAAATTCTGACTAATAATTTATTGGCGCGAAAACTATTTTTAAAAATACAGTAAACCGCGCAAAGATTGGAGACTAACAAACCGCTGGACGATGCTGCAGCAACACTGTTGTATGCATTTCACTAATAGTGTAGTCATCATCACATATATAGTACTGTACACCAGCTGGAATGGAAGAGATAGGTTGAATAGTGGCTATCATTTCTTCTTTTCATTTCCCAAGATGTTTGATTCTTACAGAGACTTGTTCGTAAGTGCTACTTTGTAATGTTACACGTTTCCACAATGAAGGTGATGGAAAGAGACATGGTCCACCTGATTATAAGATGGAAATGCTAAAACAAAGTGACATACGACGAAGTTTTATTTTACTCAAATATTGGTAAATGTACCGAAAGAAAACACAACTTCACTTTAAATACTTTTTACACAATAACGAGGGATAGCAAAGAGCACTTTACCTCGCTAACGTACCAACGGGAATTCTACTAAAATGACGACAGAAAAATGATGCAAGTCAAATGTATTAACTAAAACGGATCACTACAATTCTGCACGAAGATTACGATCCTTGATTCTGACTAAAACTAAGAAGGACTATAATCAAATGTGATTAGCCTTCTTCGATGCAACTGCATATTAACCTCGATGCAGCCGGCAGGGAAAGCCAAACGTGACATTTTTGAATGGGTTGCCTGCAAAAGCAAAAACAAATAAAACCAAAAAATAAATAAATAAACCATTAATAAGCTGAAAAAAAGCAAAACCTCGACACTGAAAGTAAAAAAAAAAAAAAAACAGCGATGGAAAAACGATTAAAACTATCATGTCTAACTATTCAGTCTCGGTTTGCAGCTCTAAACTCAAAATTAGATAAAACTGAAATTTAAGTAAAATCGATTTTTTGAAAGCAATTTGCTGTTGAACAGAAAAGTTGAAGAACGCAAAGCCTACTCAATAAATTCCTCGACCTAAACGCTTTCTGAAGGAATTTCCGAATTATAATGTCTTGGTTGGTCTGTTTCAGAGCCATTCGCCGTTGCCAACTGACTTTCCTTTGCAGTAATGCGATATCAACACAGTTTATAGTATGCTATATTGACGGTTCCCAATGAGGTTCTTCAATTCTGCGATCCCGACTGAAATTTTTTCTCCCTTATTTCAATGACGGTATTGGCAAAAGAGAGAGCTTCTCGATGTTACGTGTCTCGGTGAACCGGGATGTAAATGGTATAAACTCCGTCTTTTCAGCATTACTTCTTAGCATGTTTTGCGTGTTCCATCGTATTACATCCTCTATACAACTTCGGAGGGCTATGGCGATCAATTACGTGTTGAAGAGGGGCGATGCAAAGGGTGAAAAGTAATGGTTCAAGTATAGAGCCCTGTGGGACACCTTAACGCAGAGCACAAGGAGTGGACACTTGATCTCTAATAACTATTGATTGCCGACGGTTTCAAGGTAAGGTCTGAACCAGCACAGAGTTAGTTTTGAGAAAGCAAAGTAAGACTTGAGTCATTCCACCAAGATCGTATGATCAATAGTGTCAAAGGCCGCTGATAAATCGAGTAGTACTAATACAACATCTTGGCGACGGTCAACCGTTCTAAAAATGTCGTTTGTCACACGTAGCAAGGTCATTTCCGTAAAGTGGTGTTTCCTGTATGCAGACTGCGTAGTTGGCATCAAATTATTCGTGTTTCGACAACCTTTTCGATCACTTTGCTAAGGAACGGAATATTAGCAAAAGGCCTGTAGTTCTTAAGAATCTCCTTGTCGAGGTTATCCTTTTTCAGACGTGGGTGCACGTGTGATAACTTCAGAAGTGAAGGAAACTCCCCCGTTACATAGCAGATAATAAATCAACATACACCCCCCTCAATCCTGTTAGCTTATTCTGGGCATGGAACTTCAGACATGGTGTATATGTAACAAACTTTCCATTTCCACGACTAATTATTTCGTGATGGTGTTTACAAGTTGCAAAAATTTAAAAGGTTGGGTTGATATAGTACAAAGACTTGCCAGTGTATGGTCATATGAAAACCTTTTTACAGATCAATAAATTTATTGTTGTGTTTCATGTTAACATGTTGCCAGAACTCCACCTTCCAGTAAACTCATTTATCTGCAAACTTGAATAAATACCATCTAAAACTTTTCTGAACCTCTTTAATATAGCCAAGAACAACATCAAATCAACTTAAAACTAAATCGAATACTTCATTGTGTTGGAATTGATTTCTACAATGTAAAAATGAAATCCAGGTATTATTTCAAGGTATCTACGAATATCTTCATGGTCGAGTCCTCGGTCTCTTTACATCATCAAGTTTTAATTATAATATTCTAGTTCTAGATTGCTTCCCTTTAAATCAAACGCAAGAAACATTTTACCCAAATTTCGTGTTTTAGTGGCTAGAGTTGCCAAGATCATGGACAGTCGGCTTAAAGGAACTTACTTTGCATGAAATTACAGCAGAGGTTACCGAATTATACAACGGAAAAAAAATCCCAAAACGACTCCGCGTATTTCCGACCAGAGGACAATCATGAACGCGAAAAGTCGTAAGAGGAGAAGTTTTAAAAAAATAACTGTTTTTTCCCTAGGAACAAGGGCCACCTTCCTTTCCATACAGATCAGCAGTTCACATTTTCGTTTGGCGGGATCTCTTCACCGGGCCTGGGCAGCTTCTCCTCATGGTATTCCTCGTCAAGTGATGTTTCCTCAACTGACACCCCAGCTATTGTCGTACCACTTGGTTTGCTGGAAGTCACACCATGCTTATCTGCATTCTTATTAACAGCTTCTTGATCTAACTCAATTCCTTGATTGACCTTGTCGGTGGACAGGGCACGGCGTTTGGGGCCGAACCTATGGTGGAAATCAAATGAAACTCCTATGAAGGTGATAACTATCACATGATACCTATTTAAAATGTCTGTGAGAGTGAAAGAATTTCGAGAGAACCGAAAGCCAACTCAGCCCAGCTAAATTGCTATTTCAACTTCTGGCTTATTTTTTTTTTGTCATAATCTTCATATTTTTATACAGATAAAAATTGATGACCTGTTCCTTTCTCCTAATCTCTCCTTTTCTCACAATTACCCCTTTCTCAGCTCGTTGAGGGGCCTACAGTCGCTTTGGAGTCGAGGCAAAATCGTTTTATTTGAGAAACCCCTATGACATAGCGATATGATTATTCATCTGCTCCTCTTTGAACTTTAAAAGAGACTCTTGTACCTATTAGATTTGATAAACAAGTTGACAGCGATGAGAATCCCCAGCAAGGACAGGGATCCAAGGGTAACACCCACAATAACCGAGGTTGAGATTGATCCTTTGTCATCTGTCTCATCTTCTTGATCTACTTCATTCTTAGTGGATGGCATTGACTGAACAGTTGTGATGCTAACACCCATCGACCCTTCAATAGATTTTATATCGCTTTTCACGATGTTTTTCAGGACATCTTCGCTGACCAAATTATCTCCGACACCTCCAGGAAGTTGTAGGTAAAAAGCCAACAACGTTATGCTTGGATCGTCCGGTGACAGCCTTGGGTAACCAGAGACAATCTGAACCATATCGTCTGAGAATTGAGGGTTCCCAATGAGGTTCTTCATGCTATCGGATGATCGTCTCCGACGAAGACTGAAATGGATCAAGCAGTATATGAGACCTTCCACAAGTATATGATAATTACTGCGGTCCTTAGATATCCTATCTCGTTCTTCCTTATATGCGTAGTCGATAGTGGAGCCGTGGGTGCTATTAGGGCTTAATGCCGTATTCACTCTGCTCATAGTCAATTAGAGCGGACTTTATAGCAGCCATCGGCCTAGGCCATCTGATGAGTATAATTATCCATCTCACCGTTCGTCCCTTCGCATTACGTTTGCTTTGTTCTTCATTTAGTTTGCTAACTGCTGTTTTAAGATTGTTGATTGGTTTACCTTGTTTGACAGGATGCTCCTCCATCTGCACAATATTCATTAGCTGCACTTGCAACTTCTCGTTTAAAGTCTGCTTCCATCTCCTTCCACTGCGATGGACAGATAAAAAACAGGAAAGGGAATAATTTCATGAATGCTGCGACAAAAGGAATTCGCGTCGGTTGATTCAACTCAAACTACGTGTGCAGTGAAAATTGTTTCTGTGCTTAATGACATATTGTATGATAAACGTGTAGGATTTTTTCTTCGTCTTTGCCAAATAAATGCATAATAACTTAAGATCACCTTCTTCATATCAAAATTTGTCATTTTTAACATTACTGCTTCTTGTATTTCTTTTGCCGATGGAGTGCGAGGAATAGTAGTCGGATTGTAAGTCAGCACGTGGGTCGACGTAAAATTCCCCTTGGTTGTTGGAGAATTAACTAGAATCGTAAAGAGAAAAGACAAAACATTGTGCTGAAAATTAAATATAGCATGCTCTATTTCTTATTGAGGTTCAACATTAGCTCTTTCAACGTATTTGATATTTGTATGTTCTATTGCTTAGTAGTGTATAAAATGCGTTTTGTTTAATAAAAAAATCCTGATGAAAAAAGCACAATGGTGAATACCTTAAATGTGTCAAAATTGAATTTTTGACAGAAAGACAAAGGGACATATTTGACATATAGATAAGAGTGCAGTTGACACATTTTTGACTCTTCCCACATAAAATAATGAATTTAGGTCTTGAAGACTAGGACTATGTTTCTATCTCGGCAAGTACCTGGCATGGACGGCTTTTGGGTGGTCACATTGTTGGAACTGTTAGGTTTTAAAGAAGGCTCAATAGTTGTCAGAGCTGAATGCCATGTTGGAGGCGGAGTTTGCCCTGAGCAGCTCCCACTGGATACGGTGACGTCATCAATGGCTATGTCACCAGTGAAGGAATATCCTACTATTCCTTCAAATGTCAACTGCAAAAGCGAAGATGGATTTTCTTAATGAATTTATTTAGACGTAGAGGGTGGAGAGAAAGATAACGCCCCAAAAGTTGCCAAATTTTTAGTGGAGATGGATTTAAATATTGATTGAACACAATTAATATTGTCAAAAAAAAAAGGAAACCTTCTCTCGAAAATTATTGTTGATGAATTTTGGTGGGTGTGTGTTTTCTGTTCATTGGATTTTTTCGATGAAAATCATACTTGCCCATAACTATTGGGGTCAATATTGTCATGATACTCGCGATCTTATTATAAAAATATGTTTCCGTTTTCTTCCAATAAGACTTACTGTTGTATCTGAATGAAATGTCCTTTCTGCCTTTATCCAAAGGTTTCCATGATTTCCAATAGAGTTGAATATTAAATGATTTTCACTGTAGACATTGAGTGCCCCAATAGTATCTCCATACATGTGATAATAGAACCTAAGGCAAGAGACTTCTCCGTTTCCGTTTAAATAAAGCTTTAACTTGGCGTTGTCACCAGCATTTTTCTTGGTGGCTTCGATGTACATATAGTAGCCTGAGAAAATGAAAATTGTCAACATATATAATAAACTAACATGTATGTAAGTTATGACAAGCCGTTTTACCATTCAAGTGCAACAGAACTCGTAAAATATGTTATTGTAGTGGACCGTAGAGCTGGGCAAAAATACGGACAGAGAGTGGAACAACAAAATTTCCGCAATGAATGATTTAAACTTTCATTTGGCTGTCAGCAGAGATTTCAAAAAGATATATTGTTTATATTGATTATATTGTTTTCGTCATGAGAATCTTTGATGATGCCGTGAGGTGTAGGTCAAAACAAGACGCTATTGAACTAGATAATGAAATCCTAGTGGAATTATAAATCACTTATTCGATGCTGAAATATAAACTGGGTGGATATTTTGCTCTTAAAAAAAAAAAAAAAAAAAAAAAAAGCGTTGTTCTTTTTCAATTTCAAGTTGGGTGAACTTAAGTATGTTTGATATGAAATTGAACAAATTTGTCAATAATGCTGTTTTAAGCAACTTTGTTTTAGTCGATAGATTTTTGCATATCAACGCTTGGATTACTAGGCAAAGTCGCTGGTCTTTGTCATAATGACAGGAACTGGCAACTAAGCGAACACACTGAATGAAAAAGGAGTATTGTTCTTACAGGCTCTCATTATTAGTGTCAGATCTCAGACGACTCGCGTTGTTCAAAGCGTTCTCACGGGCGATAAAACACCCGTGCCATTTTCTTCGAATGGCCTTCTGTAGAGCAGACACAACATCCCGTCACACACGTATTTTATCATTTCTTTGAAAGTGACAGAATGACAGCCAATTATGAGACAAAAAAGACTCACTTTAAATTCCATGCGTTTCTCAAAGGGGAAAAAGAGGCGCTTGATTTCGCTGTGTCCATGGCATTTTAAGATATCGTTAACCAAAGAAATTGAAATGTAATCGTTGATGTTAGTTTTAAGGAGTCTTACCAAAGCCTGTGGTGTGATCGTAGTCTGGGCCAGTGTTAGAAGATGTCGTTGCTCCCCTATTTCGTGTCCAGTCAAAGACATCGGAGTAAGACTGCAACCAACCGGAGCACAGTCTACTGTCAAAATTACATGTCGTGGTTGCTGAAATATTCAATAAGATAAGATATGACTAATCCTGATTTTCTTGCGTATAGTTATTCAACAAGTTTTATCACTGGGCTCTTACGAGGTAAGAACCGTCTCCTATGATCTCGTAGGGGGGTTTCTCAGAGCTCGGAAGAGAACTATGAATTTGAACTGAGATAAATTAAGTCTTATTTTTTTTGAGTGTGGTATTAATATTAACGAGGAAATTTCGAAAAGTGAAGTGTGTAAAAAGGCCGGAAAAGATGAGAGGCTATTAAGAGTGAGCTCGTTATAAAAACTTTGTGGGTGTTTATTGAGAATTGATTTTGAGTGACTTAGCCCAGCTGCAGTTTTCAAGATTGTGAAAGGAAAAGAGAGAATCACACGTAGCGTCTATTAAAATGTTCATGCTACGCACCTGGTGATGTAAGACAGCGTCCGCTCTTAATCGAAACGTCATCAATGGCAATGTCTCCCTTAAAAGATGATCCTACTATCCCCTCAAAAGTGACCTAAGACAAAATTTGAATAAAGGACGTTCTATAATAAATCGAATTTAGAGCTGTGTAACTGGACACTTAACTCTTATCCCACTTTGTCAATAATCCTTCACCTCATGGAATTATTAATGCTGTAAGCAAAGAACTTAAATTTTCACACAAACCACCCTGCCTACATTGCATTGCGATAAGCAGTCATTTCAGATAAGAGTTATTTACACCTGGTATTATAAGGGTGTTGAAAAAAAAAACAATGATATTGCTTAAGTGACTTACAACTTTGTCCAAATAAATAGTTCGTTCGGCCTTCTGCCAATAGTTGCCTTTGTTTCCTGAGGCACTGAATACAACCTTACTTCCACTGAAGACATTTAGGGTCCCAGTAGTGTTTCCGTACATGTGATAGTAGAATGTAAGACAAGCCTCATCTCCATTTCCGCATAAGGAGAGTTCAAGCTTTGCTTTATCACCCATAACTCGAGGGGACGATGCCTCGATGTACATATAATATCCTGAATAACAGAGAAATACATATATATGAAAAAACTACATTGATGTCTCTATTTAAGTTTCTGCAAAATTCATGGGCAAAATTAACCTGAGTTTGTTTATATCGAATAGCCAATGTGATGGAAAGATGGCTTAGTGTAAGAGAGTGAGTGAGTGAGTAGGTAAGTATGACTAAGGCTTCAAACATCAGCTATGTATGTTGGTCAACTTGCGTTATCATCTAAGTCGATAAAACCAATTTATCTTAAAAGTTTAAGAAACTTTTCAAAATGGTTTATCTGCATAGCAACGGTATACAGTCGGATAATCTTAGCAAATATCTTGTGAATGTGAATTACGTGAATAAATAGTCTCCTCATGCTAAGGTTTCTGGGTCATGATAAACTTAGAGAGTCAGCCCATCGACTCGTATATGATAGCAAGTACATACCTGATCCACTAGTGTGGTCATAGGATGGTCCTGTAGACAGAGATGGAGTTGAACCCCGATGTCGTGTCCAGTCGAAAGCATCTGAGTAAGACTGCTCCCAGCCCGAACACAGACTTTTGTCAAAATTACATGATAGGTAAAACGCCGTAACAGGGAAAGAGGACATCTTGCTTGTTATCCACGACTTTAAATGGCGAATGTTGGCATATACAGTGTATTTCAATGGGTCTGCGCAGCGTTTGCTCCCCCAACTAGTAGCTCCCTCCAGATACCATTTACCACTGAACTCACACACAAGTGGTCCACCGCTGTCGCCAGAACAACCTCCTATTCCACCTTCATCTTGGCCAACGCATATCATAGAGTCATCGATTTTATCTGGGTATGACGTAATACAGCGCTTTTTTGATACCAAAGGTAAATCAACTTGCATCAACTCGTTGGGATAGGTTCCATTGTACGAAAGTCTTCCCCAACCAGTTATCCAGCACTTCTTGTTAGGACTATCGAAAGGAAGCTTAAAACTCGTATCCGGAGGGCAAACAAGCCCAACTCCTTTTCCAAGCTTAGCCGGTTTTGATAACCGTAATAGAGCTATATCATTGCTCCAGCGGTATGGGCTATTGTAGCTTTCATGTTCAATTATTTTTATAACATCAAAATTCTGCTCTGTGCTGACATTGCCATAAGATTTGTAATGTGCCCCCAATCTGGAATTGAATCAAAACACAATATATGTTATTAATCGTACCGTAAGAAAAAATCGCACATTTTAGTATACAATAAAAATATTTTAAAAACATATTGAGCGTCAATTAACCGTCAAGGGGAAACGGCGAGGCCGCGTGTGATGCAGTTTTGTAGGTGGCGTTGGATTTCAAATCTAGGGCCCTCGGTTTAAGTCACCTTGCTGCACATCAAGGTTTGTTTGCACCATTGAAAAGTAATCCTATCTGAAAAGTTCGCCGGAGGTTCAGCTTATCAGGTTCTATTCATGAATCTTTGTTGTTCAACAGTAAAATTTCTAGCTTTTCAATTAATTTCCAGCGTGCAGGATTGAATGAATTTTCTACACTTGTTGCCAATTTATTAGGAATATCAACTGCTAAAGGCTTAATTTTTAAAAGACAGTTAAGCGTGAAGAAAAATTTTCTCCTAACAGGACTTTCACCGACGACGCGGATTTTCCATGTACGCAATGAGCGGCCGTGACAACCCAGAACGGATGTATCAAACTACCACCGCAAAACTGCCAACCATAACTGTTCCGCAGCATCGCCTGCCAGGGCCAGCTATTGATTGGGGCGACTGACCCACCAACAATACGCATGTCACTTGGTCGATATCCGCATGACACTGAAAAAGAAACAAGCAACAATTCAGCAAGGTCTCAGAATAAAGCTGTTTGAATATTTTTATCATTTTCCGGCTATATATATATATATATATATATATATTTAAATCATTATCTCTTATCAATATATTACAAGTTAGTTTAATCTTTGTCATGGCCTTTTCTGTCATTCATTTGATAGAGTATCTGACCACACGATCGCTTCTGGCTCGAGTCCTTGCGGCGTGGACCGAGATTTCTTCACCGTCCTGATAAATTTCTAAGCATGTGTACTTAGCTTTGAAGTCTTGAATTACTATTATGATTATGACCAATCTTCGGATAGAGCAAAATCGTCACTTCGTGCCCGATCTTATCGCCGAATCTTTAAGTGATGTTTATACATTGCTCTTGGCGTAGTGTGGTACAGCGTAGGTCTCGATAAGAAAATCACCATCAGGGCCCGGTTGTTCAAAGGGTGGATAACGCTGTCCAAAGGATAAATCACTCTCTAGTGATTACTGTTAACGAAAAATTATTTGCTATCCACCGGAAGGCGATTTATCCAGTGGAAAGCGTTATCATCCACCCTTCGAATAACCTGGGCTATAGGGGATTTAATTGACACAAATTAATAATATAGTTGCTGCTACCCAAAAGTTTGTAAGTCGATTTTCGATGGGATGTCAACAAGTAAATACGTGTACAGCTTAAAGTCATTCCTCGCAAGGTCTTCGGAAAACACAACATCAGGTTCAATTTTTAGTTTACATTTAATGGTATATTTGTCCGCGCAACTTTCTATGGCCACCTAAACGAGTAACGAAAAGATCTAAGCTCGTACCGTATTGCCTTACCTTTTTTCGTGGTAGCGTTCACTTCTAGAGTCTTGTAACAATAGCCAAGTGCGTCCACTCCAAACACTTCCATATGATACCTTTGTGAATGGTCCAGTCCATAAATTTCTATATATAGTCTACTTCCATCTACATTAGCATGGTATGGTGGGCTTCCATCGGAGGATGAGAGAAGGACGATGTAGTGAAGTAGTTCTCGATTTATAAAGCTGGTTAGGTTATTCCACTGAATTAAAATACTTGAGCTTGTGATATTGTCTACTGACGCTAGCCAGCCAGGAGTATAAGTAGCTAAAAGAGTAAGAATTCAAGAGGTGCTTTTTCATTCCTAGCCATAAATGAAGAATTCCGTTCGTAAAATGTAACATCAAGCGGTGAAATGTACAGTAGAGGCAGAAAAATCAAACCCTTAGAGAGATGTTTAAAAAGAATGTAAAAAGTAAGGTGACTGTGCAAATTTAAAGCGCAATGACAAGTAACATTTTTCCTTACCTGAATGGAGGCCATGTTTTAATATCACAAAGTGGGATGTTATGCGGCTTTGTAGTTCAGTCAATAGAATATTGACTTTGATGTTTACGGATTGCATAAAAGGAATTTCAATAAAGGATCCCGGATCGTTGGGACAACAACCCTCCTTGTGATATACGAGGGTTCCATCGCCACTGAAAATCTTCACATACTCGCTGCAATAAATGGCAGAAAACACAAAAGTTAAAATGCGCTTCCTGTACAAAAGCGAAAAGGAAAATGAACACGATGCTCGTTTCTCTCTGGAAAGTAACAAATTTTGATTATAACAGCAGTGGTTATCAGATATCGCGAACTAAAGATACACTTAAAGGTCAAGAATACGTTTGGAAAAAAACTTCGGTTGGTATATGAATGATGGTTAGCTCCCTATGTTTTTACTCTAGGTATCTCGAGATCCTGTAAAAACCGAGAGAGACTGAACACCTCACGTTTATTTTCTGGATATCTATGTTAAGATGCTTGGCTCACACGATGTGAACAAACAAATTACGAGGTATCAGTCTTCGATCTTTTTCAGCATGTTGTAAATAGCTTGGTAACTTTTATGATAGTGGTAATTGCACAATAGTGCTATATCGGAAACTGGCACACAACAGGAGAGCTATACTATACCTATAAATGCCCTACGTAATTTCTTAATTAAGAGGCGTCTGTTTATGTGCTATGAAGACTTCAAAACGCTCTTTTCAGCTGTCAAAAGTGCATTTACAACTGTTTTCATTTGATTTTATGGATTTATAACACTTGACAGCGTACAAATTAATGTTTCTTATGAGTACTTTAATTAGTAATTAGTACTTAGTAATTATTATGTAGCAGACCTCGCAGCGCGAGCAGCGTAGCCCCATAAGTACACGAAATAGTAGTAACCCATCAAGCCGAAAAAAATTCGACTTATTACCGTACGGGCATCCGTACCAGATGCTACTTTTAGCATGCGTGACCAACTGTATCGCGAGCACTATCTCAGCCATTACGTAATGGAAGGCCGAGGAAGAATGTAATGTGCAGGCGCCATTGCTTGCGTAACTTGGATACACCATTAGTGTGCGCTTGGAGACGCCGACGATATCTAGAAAAACCTTCCAGGAATCAATTTTCAGAAAACTAAAATGTCCAGATCCATCGATGACTCCTTTTCTAGTGTCACAGCGGATTTCGACCCCTCTACCAAACTTTTAAGCTTGCAAGTTTTTGTCGATGTTCTCTTCAATCACAACACAACATTCCTCAATAAAGGTAAAGAAAAACAGCCATTTCGTTCCAATTCTGCCGCATTTATTATAGCGAGTCGTACAGTATACGCAAGAATTAGATACGAATAAACTACTGCATTCGAACTATTGGAGTTGTAACAATAAATCTTTGCTTCCTCTGATGCGAATCAACACTAATACGAAACGTCATAACTATAGTAGACACTATTGCGTCCAGTCAAAAAAATAACCGTTATGAGTGACTCATCTGATTTTCTAATTAAATAACATTAAACAGTTTCTTGACAAGAAAGAAGTAACTACTCCTTCTACAAGTCGTTCGTAAAGCCTATGATAAGTAAAAATGGTTCTATTCTGAACTATTGGCACTCTCAGCTTATTTTCTGATGCAAATCAACATTAATGTCAACGTCTTAACAGAAGTAGAGACTATTGCATCGAACTCAATCGTATTTTCTAGTTTTAACGATTATTACCTGTTGAAGGATCTGAAATAACAAACTCGCACTGTACCAAGTCGTCCTAACAATCTGGCATTGAACTTTAACAAAATAAATTAGTGTCACAAGTTTGTCTCTTACAGAATCTAGCGGTGTTCGATTATCGCGGAAAAGGTTCAAAAACGACCTTTCTCCAAACATTGAACTAAAGCTTGCGCGTTTCCCTCGGTCAAAAGAAACATCCAACAGGTCATTTCGAGCTGCCAGTTGATCTCATTAAGCCGCGCACCGGCATCCTCGAGACTCTAACAGATATCGTTGATTTTACAATGTTGGGAGATGTTGAGTGTCCTAAGAGGTGTCCGGCCATTGTAAATTTAGGGTTAAGTCGATTCCAAAAGCCGATAGGGGAATTGGGAAGCGTGTATCACAGATAGTACTCAAGATGTCTGGAAAATTCATAAAGCCTAGCTCCGATAAGTAGGCTTCTTACCACCGTTACGCTTCCCGTCAGACCTAAGTATCGATTAGGAATTGGTCAATAGGCTACCAAAAATCCAGACAGAGGCGGAGTTTCCTATACTAATGTTTGAACACTTTGATGGCCTCCCGCAGTCTGGCGGGGCGCGTAATTATGCACACGGTGAAAAAGGACCCATCTGCTCAAGCTACTAGACACTGAAAGAACTTGTTTCTCTTCACCAAAAATCACATTAAAATTTGTCTTTGCTCAATTTCAAGTGTGCTGCACGTGTCATCACCCCACGAGGGACACCACAATTATATAACATAAGAGGGCGGGGATGCACGCCAGGAATTTCGAAAACGACCCTTATAAAATTATAAATGATACCTGCGTCTTATCTGTGTGGTGGTGGTAACAATCGATGTCTACCCCTAAAAAGTACCAATTCAAATGCAAAAAATTGAAAAATCCCAAAAATAGAAACTTCTTGATCCATGTGCTCTAGAGGCTCAAGTTAGATCATTAAAATCGTCCTAGTAATGCTTATTTCAGGTATTTTGTTGAGCTAAAAACACCTTAAAACGTACCAGCTAGGTCTCAGGTAGTCTACTAAAGTTAGAGACACCGTGAAAGGTACGTACCAGATCACTGATTTTTATCCCTATCAATTATTGCGTGCCTGGCTAATGATATGAGTGGGGGAGGGGAAAACACAACGCAAAACCTGGGCTCCTATCAAAAAGTCATACCTAGGCGTAATATCATAGTTGAGACAGCTTATAAATCACAAATAAACAAGGTAAGAGTGTTATGTTAGGTTTCTTTACAAATTTTAGTAATTTATGCCAGTAAACGGTGGCGACAAGTAGGCACACCATGTATATTTCATGGTCGCTATCAAGTAAATTTTGACGAACTTTGAGTTCGTCTCAAGATAGAACAACACAGAAACACAAGGAAATGTTTAAAGTAACTTTTCAACCATCCTTTTGTCTGTTAAAAGCTTGAAGCTCTGTAGGTTCGGTCATATCGGTCATTGTGATGAAAACTGTATTTGTTTTGATGCTAAATTTCGACATAGGAAAAGTATGTCGGACAAAAATATTCACCAGAAAATAAATATTTCTTTTCCAGCTTCGATAATGACAGGGAATTAAGTTTAGAAGATAAAAACAAGAGAGCCTATTCCCACACACACCCTCATCAATCCAGTTAGCTTGTTATGGACATAGCATTCCAAACATAGTGTATACGCCACAAGTTTTCCATTTCCCCAACTAATTATTTTGTAATAGTGTTTACAAGTTGTGGAAGATGGTTGAGTTGAAATATACTACAAAGACTTGCCAGTAGAAAACTTTTTACATATCAATAAAATTGATTGTTGAGTTGCATGTTATCGTGTTGCAATAACTCCACCTTCCAGTAAATTCAATTATTTGTAAACGTGAGAAAATACCATCAAAAACTTTTCAACCTATTTAATATAGCTAATAACAACATCAACTCAACTTTTAAACTAAAGAGAAAACTTAATTGATGTTTGAAATTAATTTCTGTGATGTAAAATGAAATCCAGGTATTATCTCAAGTTTTCTTAAAGGCACCCACATTTTATGCAGTTGTAGTAGAAGTAACGGAATTAAATAACAGAAAAAAAATCTCAAAAAGACGTCGTATATTTCCAGCCAGAGGATAATCATGAAACAAGAATAGCCAAAAGCGAAAAAGTTAACAAAAATTTCAGGTTCAAACACGAGCTGCAAATCACTTTTGTTTTAGTTTTCTATGCTAAACAGAGGAGGTTGAAACGTTGGGGAAAAACGATGGGGTAAGCAGTCATACCGGGCAACTTCAAGAGAAGGTGTAAGAGAAGCCCATACGATTCTGGCGTATTGTTTTACTGAATCACTGTGCTCATGTGTATAAACTTCAATCGACTAGTGATGTCTTAACGCAAAGTAGTTTACCGTCGTTTCTTTCTATTTTGACTCGTTTTCCCAAACCGAAATTATAAGTCACGCATAATAGAATGTAATTTCAACTGTTGCTGACATCATACACTTTTTCTGAAGAAGAAACATTCCCTATCTTCGAAAATGTGCTCAAAACATCGGGAACAACGACGAAGGCCATGAGTTGTTTGAAGATACCGCTGAGTATTATGCGTGTTAATCGCTTTGTAAGTTGAGAGAACATCGTCCCCAGGTTCCAGACTTCGACACTATCCCCCCCCCCCCCGAACTGGTCTCTCAATCCCCTTGAAGAAACTCTTCTACAGCCAGCGCTGAAGAGTTTTTTTGCAGTTTTTATTCAGTATAGTGAAGGGCTGGAAAATAAACTAACAAGAGCTCCGCTTCTAGGCTTGGCTAAATCTATATATTATTATTGAAAACTCGTATTATTTACCTGCAAGAAACAATGGCCGTTTGGTCGAATAGAAAAAGTGCAACCGCGTCCGTTATTCCAAAATTGCCAATTTTCCAATCGCAGTATAGATTCTTATAATCTGCTTGTGTCACATCTATCAGTCCAGTGGATTGGTTTAAACTGATCTCGCAAGCTAGGGAAAAAAATGAAACATTTTTGATAGAGTATCATTTCTCGCTTCTGTGACTTTTAAAAACGTGTCTTACTTAATAAATAACAAGTGTTCAGATAATCCTAGAAACTCACGCGCTTTGATTTTCCCAGGGCTACTTCTTACGCATTGATACAGCGACTGAATTGTTGATTTTATCTAAATCACGAAGTTATAGGGATCGGAAAATGGAAAAAGCCCCAGTCCAGTTTTGATAAATATTTCTTAGAATATAGATCTAATATATACAACTAAATTTATGGTTTAAGATATGATATGAGCAACGGGAAAGATCAATATGTAGTTGATCCAGGCTCTATCAGCAAGCCTAATGCAATGAAAAGGTTTCCTTCAAAAAGATAATAAAACATAAAACAAAACAACAACAAAATAAAAAACAAACAAATATGTAGCTTCCATTCAGAAAATTCTGAAAATAATACTTTCCAAGATGCACAGGTAGTTGTTGAACGAGATCTGTTTACTTACTGTGTTCAGCGCCAGTCAGCAGGGTACAAGATATCAAAACTACAAAGAAGAAATTCAAACAAATCAGTTACCTTGATAAACTTTCAGTCATTTGCGTCATCGAAATTTAAAACGCAGACATTAAAGTAAAAGAACTTTACGCTCAGGAAAGATGCGTCCCAGGTACACATTACCTTCAACGTCGATTTTTATTGGTATAATTTTTCAGATTGTTGGTCCTTACTGCCTCCGATTTTATTACAGTCTCATTGCAAGGGGATTTTAAAGTTGAGCCCCAATTTTAGAACATCCTACTTGCAGTTTTAAGATGGTTCTGAATAATAGATATAACTGAACTTGTAATTACAGAAATGCATCTGCTCTTTGTAATCTGGCCGCAAGGAATGGGTGTAAACGATGCAGAGAATTAGTTGCCAAAGCCTTTTTTTTGTCTCTCAAAGGTTTATCTGACTTTCGCGATACATCCTTGTTTCCATTAAAATTTAGCTCTTCTATAACAGTAAAGCAAAACAAAGCGTCATCACTCGAACATATATTTTACAATGTCCAGAAGCAAGAAATTTAACGTTAACTCTTTAACACCCTTGAGTGACCAAGAAAGAATATCTCCTTACAATATCAATACAACATCAACCAGATAAGTAACGAGAATAAGGAAAAATATAAATTTGGGGATAATTGGTTGATCCAATACTAAATTCGCTGAACTAACATTATAAGAATTGTATGGTTTACAGTAAGGAGAATAACAAATTGATCTAAGAGTTAAAGGGGTAACCGAAAACTCGGAGTAAGGAATCTAGCTTCAAATATTCTTTTTGCACACTCCATAAATATGTAACAAGGAAATTCAAACTCAAAGGTTGCAGTTTAAAACGGCTGAAAAAGTATATTTTTTTCATAAGTAAAGGTACGCTATGTGCCTCAAAAAGAGCTCACAAAGTTTCTGCATTGCTTTTTCATATATTCAGAAGACAACAATAGAGCTGATTGTTGCAACCACTATGAAGCAACATGTCCCCTCAAGCAATGACTCAACCGCTGAGATAATTTGTTTGATGAGTATTCATCTAACGTGGGCTTTACGAGTGAAATTCTAAAGCTTCTCAATCATTTAAACATGTTCTTTTGTTCCCTCTGTTCCAAAAGGAAACATTGCGTTCTAGAAGAGAGAAACAGCAGTGCAGAGCGAAAGTTTTGGAGCAGTCATCCATGCCAAGTCCATGTCATTGTCCACCCTGAATAAATTTCAGTAACTGCATGCATAACAAGAATAACTTGAATTGAGTGGATCTTAAAGCATATTAAATTATGGTGAGCTTTCGTCTATGGTGAGATCTAAATGTTTAAGAAGGTCTGCACTACGAAAAGTAACAACATTATGCCTTAACGCGACCCCGCGCACAGTTGCCATGAAACGTTCAGCAAATTTTTCACTTCAAAGCTTCCAACAGACTCGTTGTCGTTAACGTGTCTATAAGTATGAGAAACGCATTGTTATTCTCTATTGTAATGATTTATAGAGACGTCGAATGGTTTATAGAATTTTTTTCTCGAAATCTAATCAAGTAGTGTATATTCAAAGGGGAGACGAGGAAAGCAATCTGTAAATAAATGCAGGGGTTCAAATAACCACTTGCTATGGCCTCTAGCCAAATTTTGAATGTATGAAGCTGACTGAGTATTAATTCCAGAGTGTGTTAGATCAATATTCAATTCAAATTATCCGAATTTCACGTTCTAAAGGTAATTTTTACCCTGACTAAGCATCATACATGAGTAATAATGTTGCAGCTGCTCAAAACTGCATCATTAATGCATATAAAATACAATATCTGCTCATTTGACCTGGTTTACCCTGACCCTGTTTTGAACATGCAGCCATGATTTCAACGATAGTTTATTTCAGGGAGTACAAAATATTCCCAAAGAATGCTATTTTCAGATTGGTTTGTAATTAGATCTTGCAGTGCCACTTATTGTTGAAAAACAATTGCAGTCTTGTAGGGATTTCGAAGAAGTGCGGGTTTTCTGCGGCACTTATAGCGAGCAAGCATAATCTACAATGACTGATGAAATGATCCGATGACAGATATAACTCCGACTGCATGAGAAGCAAAATAAAGCACTCTTAATGGATCAGGCGAGGTCGACATTTAGGGTTTGTCTTGATGAATGGAGATTTTGATAACTTCATACCGTTTGTTAGAGAGTCCGCTCACGTAGAATAGTCCATTTGATCAAGTCACAAGTAACCTGACTAGTAATTAGTAAGATTGGAAACTCACTGTTTGTTACGACGTAGAAAATGGAAAAGAGAATGGTCTTTCCAGAACTCATCATCGCATGTTCCAGTTAGTTCGTTTCACACCCAATGTCACACACAGAACACTTTCACACCAGTTGACACCAGTTGACCATAATTAAGAATTTTTGTGCTCCCGTTTCAGCACAGATGACGTAATAATTTATTTTAAATAGACCAATAGAAATCACTTAAAGCAAATAAAATGACAGTCACGACTAGACAAGCAAATGAACGATTAATCTTGTCGATGAGTGGCATATGTGGCCATAGAACTGCCTCTTTTGCACAAAGCATGTACGAAATCACCTTGAGCAGTCCATTGTTCCGCCAAGTGCTTTTGATAACATGATGGACAAAGTCATTATCAGTTATAATAACTTGTTACTCAAGCTCCCTGTTTCCTTTTCTCATCTTACTTGCATTTTCCTAACCATGTCAGCAGTTTATGTATCGATCTCCGCGCACTACATTTAGAGATCGTTTTGGTGCGAGATTTAAGACAGCAGCTCTTAGTCGCATTCGCATAAATGTCAATCCAGCTGAAAGCTTTGTTGAGTTTCTTGTGCTCCTTAATAGGACACCTTGTCTACACCCAAACCAAGCTAACTATAGGACCGCTCAAATTTCAAATCACGTTATCTATAACAGGCAAAGTTGCATCTTGAAATATCCGAAAAACCATTTGTTTCCACTATGTAAGGATATGAGGTAGGAGGTCTGCAATAACTTGTTAGGCTTAAATGTTATTAACTTTTTTCCCCTTATTTAGGCTGGTAGGTCAACATAAACTAAACTTGGAAGCATGCATTAGAATTGATACTCTATAGCTCTGGTGCTTTTAGATCACTTTCGGTGTGCGAGATCAACGGCTGCTGTTCACAATATATGGGCGCGATGTTTGTGGCACGTGAAAGACCTTTTTCTTGTTAAGGTACACGTCCTTAAAATTTGCGCCCGTCGTCTATGGAGTTTAAACCTACCGGTTTTTAAAAGCACAGGCGTAAATAAGGAAAAAGCCTTTCAATGGATACATCATTTAACTCCGAGCTAGTGCGCCATTACGATAAATTTAGGACATTGGCTCCTATTCTCTTCAAAGAGAATGAATCTTTTGAATTACCTTAGCGAGGCTATATCGCCTAGAACTAGAAATGCCACGATACATTAGAAAAGGTTTCGTTGGATTGCTCATTACGAGGAAAAGATTCTGAAGCATTTGGAAAACGTGTTCGTGCATTAATTGTTCCATACTATTCCCAAAGGCAGTATTATTCCTGACCTTCGCGTGCTAGGAGCGTTTAACGCATTAAATACCTTCTTTTTATTATTGTTATTATAATTATTACTATTATTGTTTGTTTTGTTATTTCTATACGTTAAGGGAAAATTGCGAAAAGAATTGAGTTAAAAAGTGGGAAAAAAGTTAACGATACTCTATAAAACAATGAAGACTGCTTAATATAACACTACATTTGCACAGAATAAGGTCTAATGCTTTAGTCGAGCGCGACTCCGCAATGAAAGTGAAAATAAGTGGCTCAAATATCGGCTAATGTGTACAGCCTAAAGTGTGCCAGCTAAGTTTGTCATCTGAATCTAAAGACTCGTTCGAATTTTAAGACGCGGCGGTCAGAAAGTGAAAATTTATTTTCCTGATCGTCCTAAAAATAGCGAAGAACGAGCTGGAAGCTTGAATGAATTCAAGCAATTGTACGTATCTCTCGCTAAGATTTTTAATCCACCCTGAGCCCAAATATGCAGTGGTTTTGTTATTTATAATAGGCAACATCTATCCAGAATTCAAAGAAACTCCCCGTTATTTTAAACTGAGAAACACTTACTCCGAGATCATGGAGTCTCGTAATTGACATCGTGTATTGTTTGATAGAACGTAAAATCATATATTCGTCACAGTTGGATCTTTTCTAAATCGGGGCAAGAGGTTGTAGACTAGTCATCCTTGACATTTCAATGCCAACACTCTAAGCCCAACGACCAAAAGCAATCTGGAACTGTTGCAAAACGTAATTGTTCATTTTAGAAAATTAAGGATTAAACTTTTACAACTCAGGGAAAATTTGGCTCAGGGTAAAGATTTATTGTTTTCTCCATGACTGTAGAAGCATACAGTCGAGCCTGTATTACGCAGTCACTCAAAGGGAATGGCGTAAGTGACCGCTGTGACAGTGGATACGAAACTAGCTCAGTCTGTTCAACAGAACTTCTATTTACTGCGTCATAAAGGCTGACCAGAAACAAACTCTCTAGTCCAATAGCAGCCAAATTACCTTAAATAGGTCTGGTTTGTCATCGTGGTAAATATCACTTTCAAAAGAGAATATACAAAATAAATGTGTTTAGGAAAGCTCTGGCCACCAAATTTCTGTAGATTTAATGATCATGACTCTCGAAACCAACCAAATGTAATGCAAAATCGCGAAGAAACATTCAACCATGTGAAAGTAAGATAATTAATGGCCTGGCTTACCAAGTCGTGCATTTAATTACGACCGTGCTCAGATATGAACCTCGTAAAAGTATGGTTTAACTCTCCTGTAACTATCCTTAGTGGTGTTTACAGATGAATGGAGCGTTAGAGAGTCTAGGGTCAACGCTCGGTCTCAGATTGCATATGATTGGAAACCTTGCTACGTGTTAGAAACTGATAGGAATTGCTTACTTATACAGGGTATTATAAGTTAAAAAAAAAATTAAAAAAAAAAACTTTAGACAGAACAACCGAGAAAAATTCAGTTGGCAAAAGGACCAATCAAGTTCCATCCTTCTCAGTGCCTTTGTCTTAATTAATCAACTCCAAGCGTATTCGAAATAATCACGATAGAGAAAATTTTTATAGCTAACATAATTACCACCAGAAACTTCTCAAGTTGCTCCCTTAAAGACACACGTACATGGACGCGAGAAACAACCGAGTCAAGATTTATTCGAGTTGGTTAAATGTAGCATATGTTGTATGGGGAGAATGATGGTCATTTTTAAAACATTGTATATTGAAATACACCTAATTAAACATTCGAACGTTAGCCAGTCAAAATTTTTTACTATTGGTCATTTAAATTTTCAGTGCGAATGCACCCCACTCACCGTTTGTCAGAGTTAGAAGTCTCTACAACTTCATCCTCTCGGTAATCTCTTTGCCAACGTTGGATAAGGATTTAGAAGAGGCTTTTTAGGTTTCATTTCTTTTCCGTTTAACCCTTTAACTCCCGTGAGTGACCAAGACAAAATTTCTCCTCACTATATCTAAACAATATCATGCAGACTAGTGATGAGAATAAATAAAATATCAATTATCAGATCGCTAAATGATCTGATACCAAATTCTCCAAACTAACATAATGAAAATCGTTTGGCAGACAGTAATGAGATTTTGGGAGTTAAAGGGTTAAGCCAGCAGACCAAGTAGATGCACGCTCAATTAAACCGGAGACATATTTTGAATATACGCTCGGTGAAATGTGCATATTTTTTGACGTGAGTAGAGATGTAAATTTCTTTGAACAAAGTGATGGAATAGTGCATTTATGAACACAAAGAAAAAGGTTTGTTTAGCATCTGACGACAAAAATAACTCATGTAAATCTACATTTTCATGGCAGTTATTTCAATCTATCTCTCAATATGTCATAGTTGCACGCTTCCGTCGGTTTCATGGGTTACTTTGAAAACACTGTGCGTTTGCTTTCGGGTAGGCGAATTGGAAATAATGAAAATCAATTAAATCAAGTTGCGGTCTCGATGTAGTTTTGAACGATTTTGAAAATCATTTCAAAAACAAGACATGATCGAAACCATGACTTAGACTAAAGAACAGATGCACTAGCTAAAACAACAGATGTACAACTTCGAAACTGGTATGACTAGTTTTGAAAAGAAATAAATATTAGAAATGAAGCTTACATGTACGAGCTGCCGATCTAGGAACAACATGGAACCGTAAAAGAAAACAGATATCTCAAGGCAAAGGGCACTTGTCAACTTAACTAGGCAACTGATGGTTTTAGAGTGCAGGATATTATTGCCTGTTTCATTTCTAATGTTTCACTTTTGATGTTGACTAACCAAACATACAGTGAAAAGGGTAATGGTTTGAGTTTTCCATCGTTTGATTTATATTGTGTGTGTGTGTGTGTGTGCGTGTGTGTGTGTGTGTACATGTTGCATTTGATTTTTCAGGTGCTAAGATTAGGCGATTTGATTACGTGCGACCAAAACGCATGAATGTCATGTACTTTTAAATACATGTTTAAACGCGAAAATTACAATTTCTTCGTGAAAATCGAGGAGAAAAACTTTTTTAAAAAAATCCGTTTTTCCACTTCCCAAGTTGTTATTGGTGTACAGTTTATTATCGGAGAACTTGTCATCAAATATATCAACCAGGCATATGGTGTCAACTAATCTCCCTGATACACGTTTGACCCTCATCAATACAGCCGACCACAAAGTTATGTAGTATAATTTGCTGACTTTATTTCCACAAACTTTCACGATCAAGTCTTCCTTTTTCTCCTCACTTCATTAGGACATATTCTATTGCAATTCCGAGCTCTGGAGTAACAAGCATAATACAGCAGTGAAGCGGGCTTAACTGGAATTGATGATCAAGAGAGAAAGTTACTGACTTACTGGAACACCAAATTCTCTAAGATCTGCCTTGGTGTGAAAATCGGACACCACATCAACTTTATCGAAACCAAGAAGGCAGCTAAAACTCTATACTCGTCGATCTCAAATGGGAAATACCAGCAAACCTCACTTGGCCGAGTTAGATGGAAGATGCTGATGTCATGGCTTCCCTGCAAGATAACTGTAATAAAGAAGGGTTCAACGTTTCCCCGAAGGCAAGAATCGGTTCCTTGGTAACCATGAAGAGGACTGTTTGAGCATTGATTCCATAATTGGTTTAAGCGTTTGAGGCTATCCTGATGAACAAAACTCGTGTGGAAATCTGGCTTCCGATGGTGGAGACAACGGAAGCAAACGTATCACAGCAATGGGATACACTTTGCATCATAACAAAATACGTTCGTTCACACGTGATGGACACAGTTAATGTTTCATTGGAAGCTTCCCTTGTAGAAAATAATATGCAACTACTATTAAGATGTTCCCACTCCGTAGTCTCAGTTTCGTGGTATCCCTCGAGTTAGCAAATGAAATACATCGAAATTGACCTGAAAATTAACAAAGTTCTAAATGTTTCATTTAAGACTCAACGTAAGCCTTAATCGTAATCATGTGTAGCTTAGATCACTCTGTGCATCCACGTTTGCTTTCGGGAGATGAACAAATAAATTCTGGAGAGATGTGATAATAACAAGATACAAAGTAGCTTGCGAATTAAAAAATGCTTTTCGACGAAAATTTAAATAGGACATCTGCTTGTATGCACTAATTCGGCAGTGGCTGGGTACATTTCTTTTCAAATCACAATCATGATAACAGACGAAATTTATTATGATCTCTGAGTCTAATCTATATAAAGCTGAAATCTCGAGTGCAGTAAGAAACACCTACACCATTAAGACTTATGACGGTAAGTCAGATGAGGTGCAAAATATGTCCATGCTCCTTGCCGATCTTCATGAATAGTCATTGTCTAGGATTAATCAATGTGGACACCCCAGCTTGCAGGTATTTTATTTCTAATTTTCCCATCTAAAGGTCAGGGGCCTGTTACTTAAGAATGGAAATGGTGACCTCAAGCAGGGACAATGTTGTCTTTTCTCACCTTGGCGACTCGATAAACTTTTTCACATTGAGAACAACACTTTTGCCGTCGGAATTCTCATGATGTGAGGTCAGCAAAAACCTGAATGTAGGCAGTATCTCATCAGAACTTTTGCAAACTCAGTTAATGCAAATCTGAGAAAACTTTTTAATGATCTGATGGATGGAGAAATTCCTTTTATGCCCAGAATTGTCATAATTTGGACCATTGAGAACTTCTCCTAGTCTACGGGCGACTGCAAACCAGTGTCTGGAAATTGTATGGCTCCGTATAAACATCTGTTCCTCTTTACTTTCAGTTCTGATCTCTTGCTCGATATTATTTAGTTCGCTATTTGGTTTCTTTTCCACCGTTGTGAGTTGTTCAGCTATTGATTGTTAAGGAACGACACAGACTCCAAAGAAAAGGACCCTGTTGACATCTTTCATTCAAAGTGATAAGCTGAAGGCTAAAGATCATGAACACTAACAAACTAAAACTGTATCATCGAGACCAAGAGCCGCTGGCTGATAATCTTCAAGGGGAATTCATCATTTATAAATTCAAAGTCAGCCGGAAAAGAAACAGTTATTAGAGAAGAAGAGTACAAGCACGAACTGCTGATTTTAGAATAACATGGAAATCTGAAAGAAAACAGAAATCTGCTGAGAAAGGAAACTAGCGAATCTTACGCGCCAACTGATGCTTCTCAGTGCAAGCAAACAAGCCGATTATCTGAGGCAACTGACACTTCCAGGTTGCAGGCGATTATTGGCTATTTCATTTCTATTTCATTTTCCCTTTTGTTAGTGAGTAGTCGTCTGCACAAAGGATGCGGCTGCTCGAGCTCCATGAGTGAAGGTCAGTTTCCAAACCTCTCAAGTTGATTTTTTTGTTATCCGCTGAGGTCACGGTTTCAAAATCGTTAGAGCTCTTGACTTTTTTAGTTCTCTTTGTCATGCATCGGTAATTCATGTGACTTGCACTGTTTCTTCTTCAAATTAGTGTATAATCAGCTAACAAATAAACATTTTCCTCTCCAGCCGACAAAAGCTCGCAGAAATCTCATGTTTCCAATAGTTCTAATCATACAATAAAAAGGGTCATGGTTTGCTTCTTTCCTTCGTTTAATTAAAAGTGCGTGTTAGACTATTTAAGTAAGTGCGTAAGTCAGTACCGAAATGCATGGAAATCATGATTATCATTTACTTTATCGCTGGTAGCGCCCGTGGGCAATATGAAGCGAACCCTGTGTTCCGATTGCTTACTCCGCGAGAGGGCAAGATGGGCTCATGTTGCCCGCGCGGGATTGCCCGTCTTGATCCCGCGCTAGAAAGACAGGGGCGGCAGAAAACAGACAAAACAAAGAAAACATATACGACTCTCGTAGATTCGTTGTGCTACAAACACGGTTAGCTTTCTTTCCCCGCTCTTGAAATAAGCCCAGGCGTATTCGGTCACGATGGCTGGATATACGCCTCGTCATTTTTATATTTTTTTTTTCCCTATTTCATGGACCGAGACGAAGTCATAACATCAAACATTGATGATATGAGATTTTTCGCTCAGGTTTCCTATCAGTAGCAGGTTGCTTGTAAACATCTGAAAGGATCACTCTAGCCCTAAAACTAAATAAAAAAGTCTTTCTTTCTGTGTATGTCTGTTAGAATACAATTATACTCTATGCCTTTAAAGGAGTCGAAAACATCACTTCATTTCCAAACATACAAACAAACCGAAAAAAAATCATTTTCTTACTAAAACATTTTAACCCGAACAGCGAAGAAAATCAATGTTTGCATGAACGTGAAATTAAAGTTGTATGCATTAACTTAATGTTTACACAATATATCGTCGTATAGAAAAATTCTTAAAAGCAATGCATCCCTGGTAACAAAAATATCTCTCTCCAATTTCCGTTTTGACAGCAGGTAATTGTAGCAGATCATGCTGTCTGGTTACACGCGAGTGAATCTTATTGTTTAAAGTAAAATAGTTCTTAAAATATTGAGAGAAAACGCCCTAAAATACATTTCTTTACAAGCTGAAAATACGCTCCTGGCGTCTTCCTCCCATCGCAGGCCACCTGAGAATCTCCGTGGTAAGGCTGCTGCGAATTGTTCTAGTAACAGTTCCACCTGCCCTCTTCTTCAAAGCCTCTAATGCCTAACTCTTTCATAACCGCAGAAACCCCACAGAGTATCATTGTAATCTAGAATTGGTTTAACTAACCAGATGTAAACAGCATTGGCACTCTGAGTCGTCAAGTAACCGAGGGAAGACGGACTAACATGCCTATGCGCTTACCCGCCTTAAAATCATTTGCTTTACATGACTTTTCCAACTAAGGTGACCATCAAATACCACGCCTAAGTAAGTAAACTCGTGAACCCTGTCAGTTGGTTTGCCATCAACATGAATATTAAAACAGTTTGCACTATTAAGCCTGAGGCATTCCCAAAATGCATGGTTTCCGTCTTACGTCAGGTTCCCAAAAGATAGGCGTTTTTCGATCCACGGGTTAAACTGTGTACCTAATCTGAAACTATTTATATCTTATACTTTGGTGTTCTTCTCATTTACTTCCCCACTGGGAGTAAAGCATATACAACAACCTGGACACAGGATTACCCAAATTTCTGTGTTTTCCCAACTTTGAACATACATTTTATTCCTCAGCATTATTAAGGATATAGGGTAAAATTTGCCAAAGGCTCCAGGAAGACGTTATTAGTTATCAAGAAAGCTTTTGAAGGATTAAATTTTTGAAAAGTTCACAATTTCATCAATATTTTAGAATGTTATTTTTCAGCCTCGATGGGTCAACTCATTCTGCTAAACAATGCCAGAGAAGAGCCTCGGTGCTTAGAGTCACTAATAAACGAAAAAATCTCATGTAGAGAAAGGAATATCAATCTTTATTATTCCAATCATAGAAACCAAAACTAAGAAGTGATAAAAGTAAACAGAAAAAAAATGACGAATTGATGGAGAATAAATTAAGTTTTTAGAGCATAAAAAAAATAATGTGGAGGAAAAAAGAAAATACATCTGTCTCTGCTACTTACGTGAAATGAGAGGACTCTACTTAAACTTATAACCGATTTTTAAAGTACAATCAACCGAATAGTTCCCAATACCAAAACTTCGATAAGCTGTGCCCAGAAAAGACTTCGTTAATAACGAATCCATGCTGTGCAGCTACACTGAAAGGAAAGATTAAAAAAAAAAAATTTTTCAAATCATCTGTTATCAGTTATAACCACACAGGGAAAAGCTTGTCTGAGACTTGTGCTGGAATCGTGTCTTTTCTTCCCTCTGTATGAGTCATGTATTTCCAGCGCGTAATATGTTCTCTATTACTTTGTTTACCTTTGATACCAAGAACAAATGGCTTAACAGGTTTGAAATTGATTGTTTTGTGCTAACTATTCGAGATCGAAAAATCGATGACGACATCTCAGCTAATCAATCAACAGAAAGAAGCTTTACTGTAGCTAGTTAAATTTTTTTGTATAGACAACCATAACAGTTAAAAATTTGATGAAATCCAGTCAGTAAGTAAGTTCTGTCCTAAATGATATCGCACGACCAATGTAAGCGAGGGAAATTGGTCATTTTCATACTCATGATACAACACAATGATAACGATCCGTTTGGAAGATGTCTCCAGCACGAAATGTTGCAAAACTGCGGAATATTTCTCTAGTAATGCTGGGTTTTAACATTGACCCGGAATAAAAAACTGTTCGCATGAAATCTTCAGGGGAAATAAAGACAAACACGAATTTGTAAAAAATCAGATTCTGTTCTCATCAAAGAAAGTTATTCGGAATTGGGGTATTACTGCGAATTTCAGTTATCAGTTTGTTTTGTTTTGGTTTGTTTTGTTTTGGTTTGTTTTGTTTTTTACCCACTGTTTGGAGAATTGGCGCCTAAACTCTGGCAGAAAAAAATTCAAACTACCGCTGAAGGAAAATTTATGTCAAAATACTACTGGTCGGTTAAAATAAGTTTTTTGTGGCGAGTGATTTTGTGTGATCTGTCTTAACTGCATATTAGCTTCGTGTGTGGTTTGCATACCCACAAAAATATCATCTCAAGTGATTGCTTCCCAAAAACTTTATTCGCTCCTTCAATATCCTTCCTCAGAGCCATGTCGCAATTTGGAGTTTACAGCAACGAGAAGGTACAAGGGCAAACGCCTTTCGAATCACGTCTTACGTATGGCTGACGTAGAGGACCAAGAAATATGCGAGATGCAGTGCTTCATAGAAAACAACTGTTTCAGTTATAACATTATGACCAGAAGTGATAGTGGAAAGCAAAGATGCGAATTAAATAATGCTACACACGAAGGGCATGAAAGAGACCTGAAGACAGACACGGATTACGTATACCAGGCCGCTGAGGTATGAGGTCTCTTTTGAAGATTAACGTTTATGATGACTTTCTACAACAAGCGAATTCTGAGCTTATAAGCTAAACTTGGAACATGATTTCTTCTGTTCCTTCCAATCTTTTGTCAACTAACCTTTTTTAATCATTATCGTAAGGGACAACTTCTTAACCTAATGTATCGAATTCAAGGTTAAGAACATGGCCCATGGAACAGAGTTATATGTTTCGCCAGCAGTTTTAAGTATTAACGGATAGCAGTGATACATAATTGGGGCGGGGAGCCTCTTCTAAATTGTTTTAAAAGTTTTTATGTATTCACTCTAGAAAAAGTCGATCTAAATCCCACTGGTTGTTAGATATATTTGAAGACATCGCAACCAATTTAGTGAACACCCCTAATTTTTTAAATTATTTTTATCTTCCCTTATACAGAGCAGATGCTCTAGTAGCCCTTGTAGTAATAATGCCACCTGTCAAACTGGATTTACAGAGAGAGGATATCGCTGTTTGTGCCTTGAGGGATTCACGGGGCTAAACTGCAGGAAAGGTGAGCATTCAGCTATAAGCTAAGCCTGAGTCCAGGCATATTGTGTTTGAATTAGGGATCACTTGGAATATCTCGTATGCGGCATTTTGTTCAGTATAATCGCAACTTATAGAAGATAAACCTATCCGTTATGAAGTCTATTCCTTTCTAAGTTATGATTCGCTCTTTATTTGTTGTTATTCTTTATAGATCGTGAAAAGATCTTAACGATATGTTGATAATTTCGGTATTTTTTGTGATCGACTAAAAGATAAATCAGGAAGAATTTCGGTTTGGTTCGTCGCGTGCAGGTAAAAATGTTTATCAAATCTAGAGCATAAAATTTCTACGTAAAAGACATGAGCTTTTCCAGATTGAGTTGTCACATGTCTGTTTCATATACATAACAGACTTGTGTAACTAACATAACAATACATTTTTAAATGCTGAGCGGCCAGGGAAACTTTTCTTGGGTGCTCGCCAAAGTAATCGTTGCAGTGTCTACTCAATAGAGTGGTCCACTAAATATAGGTTCGTTCTAGTCGAATGCGAGATAAAAGTGGAGAAATTAGTCCGCCTATTTAAGGTTTCATTACATTCCTCTTTTCAGATGTGGACGAGTGCTCCTCTGGAGTACACGACTGTGATGTTCATGCTGATTGCATTAATACCGATGGTTCTTTCAAATGCATTTGTAAACATGGATACCAAGGAGAAGGAAAGAGCTGCCAAGGTTTGAGGCGTGGTTTCATGTAACACGAATGCAATCTTTGTGCATGGCCGAGTGGTTATGGTGCTGGACTTTTAATCTGGTGGTCCCAGATTCAAGTCCTCCACCCTGCCATTCATAAGGATGACGGTTACTACTGGGAAGAGACAGTTGTAGAACAGCACCATTAATTTTTTTTCTATAAAAGGGAATAAGCGTTTGAGGTTTCGAGACAAGCAACAAATGGATTACCTTTTTTCTGTGATTTCTTGCCTAACTATATTTCGACAATTGTGGATGAGCCAAAAGTAATTATTGTGTCTTTTTTTTTCTTTCAGCTACAAATTTTTCATCAGCAAAGGAAATTTACACGTCGAACTAGTAAGTAACTTCCAAGGCTTTCATTATCATTTCATGAACAAATTTAAACACTGTTTTTATTATTGTTGTTCCTAGTCTCAAAACCTAGACTACGCACTACTCCTCCATTTTCATTCCAACACTTCCAATTTCTGTCTTGTGTTATTCAGTTACAAAAAGTGAATGCAAAAGCGGCTCAAAATAGGCATAAATTAAATTTCAGGTTTCCTTACATGAATGGCGTGATTCCAAGCTGACACAAACTTTTTGATTATTTAAGTTCCAGAGAAAACAAAGCCTTTCCACTGCGCGTTGGATCTGAAGAGATCCGCACATTCTGTGTCCTAAACGATATTAGCTTAGGATCATGTGGCGGAGGGGGCTGGACACTAGTCTTGGAAATTGACGGAAAAAAGGTGCTAATAATTATAATCATCACCGTCATTCACAAGATCACGGGAAGGTCTACTACCACTTCAAATCTCACTTGCTCGAGTTCGGCGAACACGGAACTCGCTCTTAATCGATAACAGCCCCGATCTTCACCATTGCTTCACACCCGTTAACACGTGCTACAACCTCTACCGTCCTCGCAACTCGAAGCAGTCTTCGTTTTCGTTCAGAACGTTCTCTATATCATGATCTCGCAGTCCATAACTCGAACCACATTTCTCATTTGGAAAACTTAAAGTCTTAGAATTATATGATGTTCCTTTCTTTATCCTATTTTTCTCTAATACAAAACGTGCCATCACTTTAAAAAAATTTCATTTGAATGAACTTCGCATCGGAATCTTAGAACCCCATGCATGAGCCTCTTATCGATTCTTTGGAACAAGCAGTTACCAATATATAATATATTATTCACATTCGGTTGCTCAAATCCATTTGACATATTTCTGTCTCTATCAATACTTTAACATTTTTTTTTTTTTTTTAACAGCAAACGTTTCACTTTGACTCTGCTCTTTGGACAAACAAAGAAGCATACAATCTAACCGGTGGAGAGACAGGATTTGACACTGAAGAGACTAAGTTACCGACATACTGGAACACACCTTTCCTTAAGATCTGTCTTGGTATGAGGATCCCTGGTGAAGATACTTTGCATGTCATCGCCGTAAACCAGTCCGCTGACTCGCTCCACTCACTGATTGCTGATCAGCAGTACCGACCCACCTCATTAGGCCGTGAAACATGGAAATCACTGCTTGGTTCCGAAGGGTCTTTGTAACTTAACTGCAATAAGGAAGGATTCAATGTGATGAAGGAAAGCAACTGCTCCAAAGCACGAATCGGTATCATTAGCAACAACGAAATCGACTGTTGGACGGGCGATTCCGGAGTTGGGTTTGGTATTGGTGGTTACCTTAGTGTCAATGGTACGTGTGGTAACGTGGCGTATTATGATCCAGACAATGGAGAAAAAAGTATCAAAACTATGGGATACATTTTCATTCAGTGAAACAATTATTACGTCCATTTTAAAATCACTAGTGATCTTTGCAACCTAATTGGCTCTTACCAGTGCGATTTATTTACAAATCCCACCAATTTTTTCTTTTATTTTTTACTCTAGATCGAATAATTTTCTCAGTAAATGAGAAAATTGTACTAAAAAACATAACAACTAATCGCTTTTGAAGCTTGTTTAAAGTAACGAGTCAAATTACAAGAAAATGAAAGACAACTTTTGCGACTTTTAAGTCGCAGAAGTTCAATAAAAAAGGTGTAACAACTGGCTAAAAGTCTGGCTTACGTAAACGGATTTGAAAGTATAAACCGGAGGCCCTTAATAAAATTCTCGCAGGATTTTACGCAACAGTTCGTAGGAAACACAGGTGAGATTACGACCATGATAGCTTTCGTGTAATGATTACTGCTGTTGACCGATGCCAGACAGAGAAACAACAAACACTCAAATATTCTCGAGAGAGGTTTTAAAGGTTTGAAGGAAAATTCTTGAGAAAGCCTGACTACTGCTGCAACAAGGCAAAGGCAAGCGGCCGAACTGGTAAGCCAAGACACGAAAGACAACTGTAAAGGAAACAGTGTCATATTTTTGCATGTATATCATTCACCTCCTAACTGAAACGACCTTGTCAAGAAACGTACTGTACCGAGTAGTTTAAGAGGTCAATTAAGCTGAGATTTAAATAGGTTTCAGTTTAATTCTTTCTCAAGTATAAAGGAATGTTTTACCCGGGTACACAGATGCCATGTTTACGTAATGGTTAAAAAATGGTCAGCAATGAATTACGGATTTCAAATCCAGAGCCGAAAGAGAGTAATTTTAGACCCATTTAAACATGACTACGAGTTTATCTAGAGACCTCAAAGACATTCTTGGAAAAATTTGTCGCCATACATGCCATAACAATGATTCTTTTGAGAACTTTGGAAATTAGAATACGAAAAAAATACGTGCAGTTATTTTGTATCTGAGAGAAGACCGCATACTAATAAGTAGGAGGTTCTATCGACATACCGTCGATAGAATGATACTGCACGAGATGTATTATAAAACATTTGATAAGTCCATGGTCTCATGATTAACTAATGACTTTATAGGCAGATGACATTAGCATTAACGATTCGTGCGAATGCTTGCGTAAACAGGGAGTGGTTTTTATTAGGGCTTGGCGCATAATATCAGGTCTGGCAATGTAGCAAAGCGAAATACGCAGAAGTAGTTGTTTTGCTGGAACGGACAAGATGATTGGCGCCGAGCCAGAGGAATTGTGGGTAAATTTTTTTTTGATATGAATAGCATGCCGTTAAAATATGAAAATCGTTTAATCATTTGTCCACGATGTCTGGAGCTACAGGCCTCTGAGTCTACACTTGTAGCGAACACACCAATCAACTCTCAAATATTTAGTTACATAACCAGTGGTGAATGAAAATCAAAAAAAGAAAGAATAGCAAGAACATAGCTGACGGTTTGGATACTTAAACGAAACGACATACAGAAACACAAAGAAAAATTCTGAATTTTAATTCATTGGCGCGAAAACTATTTTTAAAAATATGGTAAACAGAGCAAAGATTGGAGACCAACAAAACTGCTCAACAACGTTGCGGCAACACTCACTGCAAAAAAAGTGGTGTTCACCCGTTCGGAAAACAAGTTGTGAATATTTGAAAACGCAGCATTATTCACGCATTTTCTGACATTTTCCGAAAAGAAAATCCAACGTTCTCCCGTTGTTTTCGAGTCGGCAAATTGGAGTATTCGTTCCATTATCCAGCAATTTTCCTCCACAGTGAACTCTATGAAAACGATTGTTTTCTTAGTGTTAAGAGTACGGTTAACAGACGGGAAAACAGTTTGTATTCCATTGCTTACTGGTGTTTTCCCAGTAACAAAACATTGTTTTCACAGACGTTTTCCGTTGAAGACAATGCGTTTTCTTCCATTTTCTAGGACAGTAAATGCGTAGATAACGCTTGAAAACCAAGTGTCGTCCAACGTTCACGGGTTGGCTAACAAATTGAAATACAATATTTTCTAGCGTTTGCAGCTGTTTGCGTTGAGAAAACGCGTTGTTAGTGGCGGTTCACCACCCGAATGCGGTTATTCCCACGCATTTTCTTGTATTTGCCGTTCGAGTATCGTGCGGAAAATGGCATGTATTCCTATATTCATCGGTGTTTTACACTGTCAACCATTTGGAAATTTATATTTACATTTACTTCTCTCGCTCATAATTTCTTTAGCTCCAGGCTCCCTTGATCTAGAACGATTTTGAAGAAGTTCTACCAGTCGCTGAATCCACTTCGCAAATCAAATGATCCATTGAACTACTTGGAATCATTCCCTCCCGTATGTGACGCAAGCAATAAGAGCCTTAACATAAATTTTTTTGAAGCCTTTTTATTACCAATTAATCAAAGTAGTATTCACCTAGTTACATCAGTTCTTAATCATACGATTTTTACAAATATTCACAACACAGAAAACCTTGAAATCTAACAGTTAAAAAAAATTTTAAAAGTATCAGCGAAAAAAAATGCACTCTTACTACAATATCAACAAAATTGTATGTCTCACCCTTGGCAAACAAATACAATCTGCTTCATTTTGTTCAATAAAATGAGACTTCTAAATGACACAAACAAACCTTGCACAAAAATGAGTGAAACCTAATGTCTGTTCACCACCTAAGGTGGATCATATGTAAAATTGGGAAAACGTTGAAATGCATATATGTGAAATTTGGATGATTATATTGGGACTCACATAGGCAGTTGTAAAAGAACCTTTTACATGTATCATCCAGTTCAACATTTCGAGCTGTTTCCTTAATTTTGATAAACATCACAAAAATACTCAGAAAATTTCTAGGCTCAAACATTAGAGTTTGAAATATCCTACTCAACACCATCCTCAAGTGTAAAAGAACTTTTGCAGTTGAACTTAAGGAACATAGCAGGGCCTCTAGAAGTAAATATCCCATATTTAATCTAAATCAAGAACATCCATTAATTACTGCTTTACTCTAATGGATCCACTGTAACCAAAATTGCCTAGTAAACAATAACAGCATTCATGGAAAAAAAAATAGAAAATAATTACAATTTAATGGCCCAGAGCAATTTCTCTGGCACTTCATTGTGGCTTCTGGTACTTGGACGGCCAACCTGCCTGTTTACAGACTGCCTCCTTTGTTGGGTGGACATATTTTCCCTATGCCGTGAGTCCAGTTCTTTGAAGAAAGAAGAAACCTCCTCTGTCCTCCAGACAAGATGCTTTGTGGACAGGGTGTCATCCTCGCCATCAGATTCATCTGAGGATATCATTGACAAATGCAATGCCTCGAACAATTCTGACTTCTTTTCTTCCTCAGTAACCACTCTCAGTCTCTTCTCCAGTTTCTAGGGTAAAACATGAAAAGTTTAAGACTTAGCAGACTTTCATTAAATAAACAATAGTTGTGGTTAGGAGAGATTACATCATTTGAAATAGATGTTTCTCTCTAACTCATAATACTTAAAGACATTTCCAAAACTGCTTGGCTCATTGCACAACTAACATGACATTCAATTTTCAATATTAAACTAAGCTCAAGCAGAAAAACATCAATAATGGCAATCTCCACAATCACATAGGGTAGAGAAATAAAGGAAAAGAAAGAATTTAAGAGGTGAATGAAATGGTCCACAGTTAACTTTTTGTGTAGAAACATCATTGAAGCAAGCTAACTCTTACCCTTTTAATTCTTTGCCTCCTTTTCTGTTCCCTTTGGTACTGCTCATATGTACCATTTTCCATCTGCCTCCTCTTTCTTTTGTTGGAGGCAAAGTTTTGAGAGACAGCATCTGAAAAATTAAATATTTCTGAGGTGAGGCCAGGAAACCAAGGTTTAATACTGAAGCTGTACCCGAGAAATTATTTGACTAGCTTTATACAGTTAATGTGCCAGAGCTAAAATCATTTACTCTGTTTGAAAAAGACAACATGTAGGCATTGTAAGTCAACTTAGGTGATGTAAACAGAGCAGGTTTCTTGCGGTTTAACTTTAAAAGAAATCAATCCCAATGAAGCAAAAGTTGAGTGAGATATCCATTTCTTGGAGTTGATAAGTGATAAATAGTTGACTTAAAGGTCCTGCCCAATTAAAACAATCAATACCAAAGGGAAACATACCAAATATCCGCCTCTCTGTGCAGAGAGAGTCATTCTTTACGTGCTCAACTTCTTGAACTTCTTTGAGAAGTCTTCTGGCAACTTCTTGGTTTGGTGGCTCATTCTCCCTGTTGGAATATAATGTGTAGATAAAAGTAAATTGCAAAACCTCAAAGTCATTTCCAGCATAGGTTCCCCCTCTTTGGTGCCCCCAAATAGAAACTGTAACTCATTATTCAAATGGTTAGGTTTATGAGAAACCTCTTCTTTTGGTGTAAGTGGTAAAAATAGCCCAAATGGAGCCATGACACAGCATTCCTCAGTATGGTATTCTTACAGTGAACTTCCATGGACTAACATGAGTGATCAAGAAAACGTGGGACTAAAACGATGATTTTTACTTCTGCTCTCACCACTTTGATTCTACTTTTTTCCTTTGTGGTTGAGATTTTATTAATGCGTAGCCCTTCAAACCACTTGCACCTCCCACTTTCTTTCCACATGGACTTCCGTTGTAAACTATTCAATCGCAAACTATGTTACAAGTATCTTTACTCCCCTTTGGCTATGAACTTACTTCCTTTCCGTGTTCCACGACAGTCCTAACTGTTCCATCTTGGAGCGGACGTAATGCTGTGAATGATCATCAATAAATGCAAGAGGAATTTAACTGAGTGTTTTAAACATCAGATAATTTAAGTTTGTCATTCTTTCTCTCTTTCTAAGAGAGAGCAAACAAATCAATCGCTCACATGCATAAACACATCTTTGAACTAAGGAGACGTTAGCGTCACCGAAAGAGGACGGATGATAAAAGAAATTCGCAACCGACAGCAAGTCAAAAATGGCGGGGATCGGCTTTGATCAATCAAAAGGTGTGATATAAATCACAAAATGCGCACGAAATTTGAAAACGGCTTTTGACTTCCCTTTCCATGTTCTTACCGGGTAATCCTTTGATATATCTTATAAATTTTTATGGTTAACATTCTCAACGCAAAGAAATAGCAAAGAGGAAAATATTCACGTATCTTACCGAAACATCAGGGTGCCGTGCGATTTTTCTTTTTCTTGAAGAATTCGGCGGCGTCACTGCATCATAGCTTCCAGTCTCATGGCTGGTTAGTTTGGCTTCTAGCGTGGATATCCTGTCTTCCATAGTTTTGAAGCCATTTACCATCGTAGAATGGATCCTCTCCAAAGTTTGCAGGACTGTATCGGAGAAGTCAGTCTGGTTACCTTCGATAATGCTTAAGGAGTCATTTATATCCGACAATTTAGCTGCAAGACTAGATTGATCGGACCTTTCCAGCTTCTCATGTAAATCTTTGAGTCTGCTCAAGACTTGGCGAAATTCGGATACATTTGAGGCTCTGCTAGATGCCATTTCGCGATAAAGAGTTAGGTAAATAGACAGCTTTCACTCGACTTGCAAGTCGCACGTGGAATGATTCTTGTGAGTTTTCCCTTCACGAACAAACTAAAACAAGGAATGTGAATCACTGAATTGCCCCAGATGATCCAACCAGCTCAAATACCACAATTGCCTCAAATGACCCAACTGGCTCAAATGACTGAATTGCCTCAAGTGACCCAACCAGCTCAAATGTCTGAATTGCCTCAAATGACTCAACCAGCTCAAATAACTAAATTGCCTCAAATGACCCAAGCAGCTCAAATGACTGAATTGCCTTAAACTACCCAACCAGCTCAAATGATTGAATTGCCTTAAATGACCCGATCAGTCAATAATAGCCAACTGCCTTAAATGAACCAACTGGTTCAGATGACAGAATTGCCTCAAATGACTCAACCAGTTCTAGTGACCCAACTGCCTCTAATGACCCAATCAGCCAATTAAAGCCAACTGCCTCAAATGATCCAACTGGCCCAAATGACAGAATTGCCTCAAAGGACCAAATTGGTTCCAGTGACCTAACTGTTTCAGATGACCCAATAATTTTAAATAACATTTACTTTCTGAAACAGCAGAACCTAACATGTGGCCATCAGCGAAAATGACCCAATCAGTGCAAGTGACCCAACTGCCTGAAATGATCCAATCCACTCAAATGACTCAATAAGCTTAATTAAACTACAAAAAGCTACAGGAAAACAATGCAAGCTGTTCACAAGTGTTTCCATAGAGCAGGGAAACAAGAGACGAACAGCACATCTTCATTTCTTAATCACGGTCGTTAGTAATTCTGTGAGAACAGTATCGTTCGCGTACTCGGGAAAAGTAGAGAAAAACTTTCGGTTGAACAAGCCATACATTAGCGTTTCCATGGAGCAGGAAAAAAATCGACAAAGATCATGTTTTCATGCTATTAGTAATTATCTGGGAATACGCTTGGAAAATGCAGCAATCGCGCGCTCGGGAAAACTATAGAAAAACTTTCTGGAAAACAAGCTATCAGTGGCGTTTTCGTGGAGTAGGAAAACAATCGACGATTTTCTTGTTTTTTTGGCATTTACCGTTTGCAATTCTGCAGGAAAACGCTCGACAAATGCAACGTTCGCGCGCTTGGGAAAATTATAGAATAACGTTCAGGAAAACAAGCTAGACACTAGCGTTTTCCTGGAGCAGGAAAACAATCGACAAACATCATGTTTTCATGGCATTTACCATTGGTAATTCTGCGAGGAAAACGCTCGGAAAATGCAGCGATCGCACGCTCGGGAAAACTTGAGTAAAATGTTCAGGAAAACAAGCTATACAATAGCGTTTTCGTGGAGCAGGAAAACAATCGACAAACATCATGTTTTCATGGCATTCACCGTTAGTTATTCTGTGGGAAAACGCTTGGAAAATGCCTTGTTCGCGCGCACGGGAAAACTATAGAAAAACGTTCAGGTGAATAGGCTATTCATTGGTATTTTCCTGGTGCTGGATAACTTGCGATGAACTTCGTGTTTTTCCCGAGTTTTACTGAGGGTGAACAATGAATTTGCCGCACGTTTTCCGATATCGGAAAACGTCAGTTTAATGTTGAATTTCTCAGTCATTCACCATTTCGGAAAATTAACAATGAACGCATGTTTTTTTGCCGTGACTGTTGTATCTATTTCACTGATATTGTAGTCATTATCATATATATAATACTGTAAACCAGTTGGAATGGAAGAGATAGGTTGATTAGTGGCTATCATTTTTTCTCATTTTTCCATTCAAGTCTCTTCGTTGAATACACTTGACCTTTTTTTCTTTTTGTTAACAGACTTAATTCAAGTAACTTAAGGTAACATTTTCAAGCTTTTCTCTGTGAATCCAATATTAAAATCATTTTAGTCCTCAACTTGAATTACGTTGCAATACCCGTTCCACCAAACGTACCTGTTCCTGGGGGGCTATCAAGTGCTACTTTGATATGATACACGGATCCACAATGAAGGTGATGGAAAGAGACATGGTCCGCCTGATTATAAGATGTAAATACTAAAACAAAGTGACATACGACGAAGTTTTATTTTATTCAAATAGTGATGAGTGTTCCGAAGGAAAACAACTTCACCATAAATATTTCCTCTAACGAGGAAAAGCAAGGAGCACTTTACCTCGCTAATGTACCAACGGGAATTCTACTCAAATGACTACAGAAAATTGCTACAAGTCAAATGTATTAATTAAAACGGGTCACTACAATTCTGTGCGAAGATAACGATCCTTACTTCAGACTAAAACTAAGAAGGACTATAATCAAATGTTAGCCTTTTTCGATGCAACTGCATATCAAACTCGATGCAGCTGGCAGGGAAAGCCAAACGCAACATTTATGGACGGGTTGCCTGCAAAATCAAAAGCAAATAAAGCCAAAAAATAAATAAATAAATAAACCAAAAAAATGCAGACCAAAAGCAAAACCTCAACACTAAAGCCAAAAAAACAGAAACCTCGACGGAAAAAAATTAAACTGTTCATGCCTAATTATTTACCCACGGTTTGCAGCATTAAACTCAAAACTAGAGAAAACTGAAATTTGAGTAAAAATGCTTTTTTGAAAAAAATTTGCAGTTAGAGAGAGAAAAGTTGAAGAATAACAGGCGCACTCAATAAATTTCCGAGCTAAGCACCCTCCAAATGAATTTCCGAATTATAAACGAGGTGCAGAGAACGCGAAGTACAATCAGTTGAAAGAGTAGGGATTTAATAGTGAGAAAATTAGGAAATGGAGGAGTTTTTCCTGATCGTAAATTGGGCTTGAGAGTACTCCCCTAAATGAGAGCTAAGAGGTCTCTAAACTAAAAAAGGACATAATTTTCTTGGATATTCCTGTGCAGAAATCAAGTGTAATCAACTTAGTCGCTTTTTTTTTCTATTACCCGGATCAACATTACTTCAATTACCGTGGAAACTTAGGCAGTTACCACGGAAACTGAACAGCCGTTTTGACATAGAATTCAAGAGAAGAGAAGAGAAATAAACATAAGAAAAAGTATACTGTTTTGAAGAGGTGAGTCACATAGGAAACGCATACATCCATAACATGCCTGTGAGTACTTGAAAAGAAATTGAGCTTAGTAAACGACATCTTTTCTTTCAGTCAAGTTTTTTTCCTTCATTGACGGCCTTATTGTCTACTCCATCGCTAATTTCCCCAATCATTTATTTGCTTACCATCTGTATTCATTTATTTGAAGGTGGCCGGCAAACGTTACTGAACGAAGATTATCCCATTGTTTTAACCTTCACGTTATTCCAGTATGCGTTGCCACACGTGATAGAATCATCCGAAGCTCCCCCACTGCCAAATCCGATTCTGGAATCACATGAATCACAATCATTTTCCCCATTACCGAGAATACCGATCCTTGCTCGAGCTCTGCCTGCACTCTGTGTGTTGTTCCCAGATGTGTTAAATCCTTCCTTGTTACAGTTCGGTTGTAATCGACCTGGAGGGCTGACCAAGCTTTTCCACGCGTCTTTTCCCAATGGTGTGGGGCGATATTGGCCATCAGCAATTAATGAATACACAGACTCAGCTGTTTTGTTAATAACGATAAGTCTTGTGGCTACCTCTCCCGGGACCTTCATGCCAACACAGATTTTGGAAAAGGACGTGTTCCAGTAGGTCGGTAACTTGGTCTCTTGCCCATCAAGACCCGTCTCACCTCCTTCCAAGTTGAAGGCCTCCTTGTTGGTCCAAAGACTAGCATCATAATGGAAGGTTTTCTGTAGAAAATAAGCACAAGATAAGGTCAACAATCAATGGTATAAAGTGCATAGCAGAATCCACTTTTTATATAAAGTCTCCTCATCTTCAATGACCGTCTTTATCAGTCCTCTTTAGTAAAAATGATATTTTATATCATCACCATACCAATCTTTGCCATAATCATCGTAATCACCTCCAAGCTAAAGGGACAGTGTTCTGAAAAGCAATGACCCTAAAAAATTATATTTCCTGTGTCCAGATGGTTTACAACACAATTGTCTGCAACAATACTGTACGATTATACAATGAAACGACAACCTTTCTCTCTACTGCTCTTATTATAATCTACAAATTTAGATACACTCTTCTTATTTCATATGATTCTCTTTCAGGAGGATAGATATCATTGGTACTTTCATTTGGAAACAGATCAGATAATGCAGATATCTCACCACATATCTGGAAAAATTCCGATCACGGCAATGAGCAACTCACTCATGTACATTTGCCCCACTTTTACCAAGTGATAATGATATCTCGGAGACATGCAGGGTTCGAATCTTGCAGATCATCGTACGTTGCAGCTCATCAGCGAAGATCATTTCTTTATTCGGATATGTTACCTTTGTTCCGTTCATCTTCATAACAAGTGTCCAGCCTCCTCCTCCACATGGTCCCATGCCGGTAGCGCTCATGATACAGTACACGGGAATCTTCTCAGGTCCAACTACTATTTCATATGCTTTGTTCTCACTTTGTCTAATGATTTAGAATAAAAAAATGACATTAGGATTTTATTTTTCTCACAACTACCTCGAGGGGGATAAACACAATAGAGGTAGGTCAATTATAATTCACCAAAAAATATACAGCTGTAAAGTTTGAAAATTGCACCAATGCCCTGTTTATTGCAGCATTGCCCAGCTGGGGAGAAACTTCATTGGTCGCAGACTTTTCTCCACAGCTGGACATGGCTTAAAGTTTAAGGTGTTTTGACTCTTTTTTATGTCTGTCACTCACGGGTTTCTGTCGTAGATCTCCTTGCAAGTGAATGCTAAAATGAATAAGAAGAATAAAGAGAATGTATATGCATCTTATGAAGTGTTAGTTAACTTTAATTCAGATTAGGATAATACATATATATAGGGAAGGATGGATAGCTATGGTAGTAGTATCTGTTAAACAATTGTTTTAATGAAAACAGACAGAAGGAAAGGAGTGGGTGTCATGGAAATGTTGACAGTCGTATATCTGTATCAATTTGCCTTGAAATCAATGGTCCTCGAACATGTCTGAATATGTGGCAACTGAGTAAAACCATACCAAAGAAAAAGAGACAAATGAACAAAATAAACTAATCAATTAATACCAAAAGGAAAAAAACTAAACATGTGATTGATGAAACTGTTACTTTTCTCTCTTCTGAATAATTGTTGTATCAATTAGATAAAGCGGTATGTTAAAATAGCACAGGCGAGGGTATATTAATACTAAGAAGAATTTCTTTCATGTGAGTTAAAAAATAAAATATAGTAAAATAGGAAAGAGACTATGTAACAAATAAAGTTTACTAACAAGTGCAAGTGAAAGATCCATCTGTATTGTTACACAAATGATCTGCAATACAGTTGTGAGTATTTGTGGTACACTCATCGATATCTGAAAAAATGAACGTGATAATGCTACAAATTAAAATGGGCATATTTAGCAAGTAGCAATTAAAAAAATATCAAATTGATTTAATCGAGACTACGTATATATATACTTATATAACATTCACCCTACTTATTCACCATGACCATATTCGCAGACGCTCAACGGAGGAAGGACTTTGTATCTCATCGTTTCACATTAACTTACGAGGTGAGGGTAAGGGTAGGGGTGTGGTGCTAAGTAACTAAAAGGCCTCAGTTCTCAGAACGGTGGAGTACAATGAATTTTTTTCAGTTTGCGGCCAAATATTCGCCAGACAGTACTCTATCCACTCTTCCGAACAAATGGATCTGAAGTATACTCTACATGACAAATACACCTAGCGAATGTCAAGCAGCTTAACCTTTACAAATCCTTCCATCTCCGTGGAATCCTCGATTACAAATGCATTCGTAAGAACCGTCGGTGTTGGAACAATCAGCATTTATGTCACAACTGTGAGTTCCCTCAGAGCATTCGTCAATATCTAGAAAACCAAATTCTTACGTTCATTAACTTTATTACGCTCGATTTTGGTGAATCACTCCTCAAAATATTTACACACAAATGTTTTAAATGTATCTACTAAGTAGAGTCAACTTGCCAAATAGTTCCTTTTCAGTAACATTCAAAGTTAGAATTGCATCAATATAAACCATGTTAGACGATAATTATCTACATAAAAGATAGATAATTTGATTTTATCAACTGAGTTAATAATGCAAATTTCCCACCAAAAAGAGTTTCTAAAGCCCACGTTTCGAGTGTCAGCCCTATGTCAAAGTGAATTGTGGCAAATTTACATCATCAGCTCTATTAATCAAACCAAATTATCCTTTTTACCCCCCCCCCCTTTCTCCACTAATGCAGCACCGTATTTTCTTCAGAAGTATGCCCCCTTTACTTGTTTACTTAAAAGCTAGCTTTCCTCTGAACCATTCGTTTATATTTAGATAGAAAAAGGTACGAATATCCTTCTTCAAGAAAAGTTGACAGGTGGAAAAAATCATCTATAAATCAAATATATGTACTTTGAAGTAACCTCTATTTATCTGAGACTACATGGCTTCTTCTGAACTTACCACTAAGACAATCCAGACCTGTAAATCCCGAGGAACACACACAGCGATAGCCTTTCTGTGTGAACCCTATTTGACATTTCCCTCTTCCGTTGCAAGGATCATTGTCACATGCGTCCTAAGGGAGCATGTAAAAGAATCAGACGAGAGTGAAAATTGTGTACCCTCGCATGCAGTTATCCATCACTACATCCGTCAATCACATGTAATCTGTTAGGTGGCTAATCATAACCGTTACAAATTCCTCAAATACTACTGGTGCATTCACAGCTTCATTTTTCACTTATCATCCTGTACAGTTGTAATCGGACAGTTGGCTGTAATCAGATACCTATAATCGGAGAGCTGAAGCAGGCAATCATACTAAGTCCTCTCAGCTAATCCGCCAATCACAGAAATGATCAAAATAACCATAGAAACAACCACTTATCCACAGCAAAACCTAGGGAATTTCCAAAATAGAGGAATTTTTAAATAAAGATATTGTCTCCACTGGAGATATTAGCTCCAGGCGTATTTGTTTTTTCGGAAATTGAAATGGTTATAATCAATTGCTAACAGAACTTCTTGTCGTCCAATTCTGTCTGTAATCATACTCGAGATTAACAAATCGGCCTCCCGCTTCGCGGTCGTCATATTTTGTTAATCATTCGTATGATTACACACCGAATTGGACTCCACTCGGTCCTATTACCATTATTAATCAAGTCAACCAGAAGGATGATAGATCAAAATTAACAAACGATCAACCCTCAATTAATAGATGATTAATTTTAAAAAGAGAACAAATATATAGCAACAAAAGAGTCGAGGGTAGTCCTTGACCTTTGCCTTTTTGAAGCTAATAAAGGTGTTGGCTGCTAAAGGAATAGGAGAAAGTAAGTTCTCTGGAACATCAGATATTTTTTTTTACCTTAGCGGCACGATAAATACAACCGGGATAGTCCACCAAGTCACTTTCATGTCCTTCGTGAGTAGCGTTGTTCAATTCACATTTGTGGTTTTCAGCCTCACTTCCCGTTATTAAATTGTAAGACATGCAGTTATCTTCCAGAAAGCATAGGGCTCCACAGAACTGTTTGTCTGTAACTTCAGTGGCGAGCATGAGATGATTCATCAGACGTTTTCCATTTAGTTTTCCGACCGAGTTAAACTCCAGAGATCGACATTGCTCTATGTAAACAATAAGCAATGAACAACCAGAGACACAGAACTAATAGATAAGATAGATAAGCTATATAAGATAGATATTTAACTAATAGATAAGCGTGAGGTCAACTTAGCTCGATTTTGTTTTTCTTTTCGCATTTTCCATGACGACTTCAACACGGACAAAGTGTGTAATTCTTCAAACCCCACTTGAGTGGGGTTCGTGCATATGTATGAGCACTGTTACCTAGTAACGCGTGACGTATTTTACGTCAAGTTCCACTGGGAGTCTTAGATGGAAAGTGTGCAGTAAAACCATTTTGGATGCGGTCTGAGAAACTAGGATAGATCGAGAAATTCGAAGTGAACTACGTCTGGTGTTTTGACTGTAATTTGGAAAGCTTTGTTTGCTATGTAGATAAAGATAAAGCAGATGTAGTTTAGAAAATAGTTTTGATCTTTGAAAGTCATAAAGATTTCGTCCATGAAAGATTATGCAAATTCACGCCTATATTGAAGCGAACCATAATTTGAGCTTTTTGTTTACATAAGTTTTGTGTTATATTTAAAAGTAAAAGTCGGTCTTCTTAAAGCGAAGACATTGTTCGCTGAAGGGAAAAGTTTCTTCGCTTTCTTTTCCGATGAGGCAATGTTCGATCCCTGATCTCTCGTGGATCCCAGACGCGGGGATTCTACTCCACATTGCTGGCGTTTTCCTAAATTACGAACTTTGTCACTGCAGTCGACGAAACCTTTTTTCTTGCGCGGGATCAAAGTGGGAAACCTCGATCGAGAAAGATGGGCCGATCATGCCTGTCTGATAAGCCAACTGGAACACAGTATTTGTTTCACCTCGCCCACGGTCGCCGCAAGTTACATAGTTACAAAATGATTTTTTTGATTAAATCAGAAGGGGAAGAATGATAAATTTTGAACCCCGTCACGTATGAAATAATGAACTCTGAGGTAAAGAATCCACCACGAATCAAATGGTTTGAAGCCTTGTAAGATACGCCAATTTTTGCTCGCCCACGCACTTGATGAAATATCTCATAGCTACTTAGTTTACAACGAACACTCATTCAAATTGAAGTTGCACAGGCTGAGTGTAATGTATCGAAAACCTGCAGCTTATAAACATGTAAAATTACGTTTGCAAAACGGCTAAAAACGTTTAATAATAAAAATAAGAGTTTACACACACGAAGAATTTTTGACAATGATTCCTAGATTATCCGCAAAATAGCTTTGCCGATGGAGTACCTTATCATAAACGGCTCCATATAGTAATTTAGAGATACTTCATTTTACTTTCTTTTCCTAATAACCTAAAAAGAATTTCAATTTGTATCAAAAATCTTAAACGTTATCTATGCTTATCTCCACATTGATGTTTACACATGTTCAACTCTAAGTAAAAAGTTAAAATCACCTTGAGAGCTACTTGCATAGTGTATTAAAGGAATACCAAAAATAAACCATACACCGCGGATGAAAATACTAGCCATGGCCGATCGAATTTCTTCCGGCTTGCAGGCAAGGATCTCTTTCGATACTCCTGCGAACCAGTTTAGCACAGCTTGAGAGATAAAGATAGCGCTTCGAAAGTTCTATGTTTTCCATTGTATATAAAAACAATATACCCATTTTTAACGTAAACCCTGTCCTAACAAATCAGTCATTTCTCATGCTGTTGATTGTCTTCATCTAAATTATTCAGACCTAATTTTAAATCCTTTCAATTTCATGTCACATCACTGAGGTAAAAATATATCAACAAATATCTGGACCCTGATATGCAATGCATAGATCAAATTTTTAGTTTAAAAGTTAAGAGATGTTTAGTGAAAGAGGAAATCTTTAATTTTAATTTCAAACAAACATTTTAGATCACACCGGGGGGATGATGTAAATTTTAAGCTGCATGCAGAGACACTTTCTTTAAAGCTCAGATAAACAAATCGGAGAATACAAGGGAATAAATGAGGCGAAGCCACCACGGCACTGTTACCACAATCTGTTACCACATATACACCATACAAATTTTTTTAGGCTTGTCAAAGCATAAACGTACAGTGAATAATTCTAATAGTTTGTATGTTACATCACTAGTTTCCGTAACTTTAACAGACTTTCAATAATAAGTGAATAGTGAATCGTTGTTTTATCATACATTGATACAACAATCTGCAACGGAAGACACCTCTCTAACTCTTCAAAATTCGAGAACTCTAAACAGTAGGCAGACTTTAATCTCGACGAAAGTGCAAAATCTCCTGCAGATATTTCCTTTATCATGTCAACCTTTCACGCTATTGTATAGTGATTGATGCTTTCAACCAGTTAGATTTTTCACAATATTTATAGTAAGTCTAAGGTTTAATGATAGCAACTGACAGCTGCAATAGGATCGTGACTTTATTACGTGTGGAAATCACGCGCTCTAATTTTGACTTTGCCTCGGTGTGCGAACCTGAGAAATTTCTATTTTTGTTTTAATTTTTCACCGTTATTTCGAATGCTCGGGCGACAATTTTGCCTTTTTACTTTCTTCGTTTTGCGTCAGATGTGAACGTGAAAGGTTCTTAAATCGTGGATGAGCTCATCTTTCAACTGCTTCGACCGCAATTCAATTCATCCCACAGACAGGAAATCTTTCAGCTTTTGGTATTGAATCTCGATAGTATTGCATGAAATACTATCTTCAACGCGTTTCCTTTGACAGTAGCAGACTTTATCAATTTTTTTTATAAACAGGGTAAATAAGCTTGCTTATTTACAAATAGGAAATAAAATGTCTATTTTCGACCTTTTACCAATATTGTGAGGTAAACGAAAAAGTATTCACAAGGTGTGACCAAGGTGTTGTACATGCGTGACATTTTTTGGACGTTACATGTACGAATAGGTGATTTGTTGGTAAGTAAAAGATTTATTACGATTTAGGATGATGCTTGCTTCGATACGAATGAAATATCAGCTCATAGGGGACCACTAATAAATTACTTTGATCAGTTTTACAGTTTTTTATTGAATGTTTAACTGTTTTCTTCAAAATACAGTATCTGATCTATATTTGGCATTTTGCGTGATTTTCGTTTTCGGTAAGCTTGTTATGTTTTTTTTAATCTCTCGTGATTCAATATCCAATTCGAAAACGAAAGTGCATCGAAGCACCCGGAAGCAGAGAGTAAAGAAACGACAGAGAAAAGCTTTACTCGAGGAGATCGTTTGGATCGCTAAAGTAGTCGGTTCTGGTGCGCTGGTTTATTCAACGTCGAGTATTCAAGATTCGATCAATGTCGAAGGCTAAAATAAAGTTTCTAAAGCGACTCGATAAAAAACTTTTGTGTCCACTGTGCCAAAGTGTCTTCAAGCAACCCTGGCAGACATCGTGTGGACATCAATTCTGTTTTGAATGCCTCCAGGCTCTTCTCAGGTATGAATACTTTTTTTCTAGACGAGCAGATTGCCAATGGAGTTGAGTTCCCAAGCTTAAACTTTCCTGTTTATTGTTTTACTGATTTAAAATTTTGTATCACTTTTCAGTTACATATATATTGTTCCGCTAAGCGCTAGCTTAAACTCAGAAACACGTTACACGATTATGATATCGAAAGAGAGCGACAATTTTGGAAAGAGCTCGATTAACGTTTCAAATGACAGCACAGCCACATAGTAGTGAGTTTCATCAAAATTCTCATATACTCTCAAACTACCTCTGTCTGTCACGAAGCGTTTCGTTCCCTAATAATCGAAACTTACAGTTTAATTCCGACCTATCTATCTTTATTACTAGAGCTGCTTCTCCAACATGTCCGATAGACGGCAACACGATTGCAAGAGATTCATCGTTTCATGATAAATGCTGCGAGCGGGAAGTATTAGATCTTCCATGTTTCTGCCAGTATGAAGCCAGAGGATGTAACTGGCGAGGAGAGCTACGACATGTACAGGTAAAGGGCTTTCGACGGCCATTAAACGCTTTCCTTTCACTTTCCCATATCATTTGCAAATCCAGATCTTGGGCAAATAGACAAGTGTGTTCAGTTGGAAAGCAGGCAAAGCTAAAAACCCGTCCGTCCTTGACTAAGTGTTTACGAATACTTTTTGATGCTCCCTTGATCCTACTAGGCACATGGAGAAAGCTGTGAGTACACCGATGTGGTGTGCAGAGAATGCAAAAGCTTAATGGAGAGAAGACTTCTTGAGCATCATAAGGTTAATAAATGTATCAACCGAAGAAGCCAATGTATTTATTGTGGAGCGGAAGTACGAGACAGTGCTTTGAAGGTAAAATTAGAACATTCCATCGGGAGAGCTAAAGTTCTTGTCTGTTTCTATTTCGAATGAGCAAACGTCGCTTGTATTCTTTTATATATGGCATAACCAAGTTGCAATGTAGTTTTTAGTCATTTCTAATAATAATAATTCATGCACTCCCATATTCCATTACAATTGCATATGCGGGCCTTAGACGCCTGATTTGAGAATAGCAAACTCACGATCGTTTTCTCGGAGATTGTGCCCTAAACTTAAAATTTCTCTTTTATTTATCGCTGTACAAGTTGGATATTTCATTATTTGACGGCAGTGAATTCTTCAAATTGAAATATCATGATAATGTGTGACGGGTAATTTCACGAGGATAAAATGTAGTCTGCATTCTCTAAATCTCTCATTAGGATCATTTCAAAACATGTACAAAGTTTCCGATCAATTGCATTTTAAGCTGTGGAAAGGAAGCCATTCCTCGTGATCTTATGAAAGACCATATGACTGTCGAATGCTCCAATAGTGAGGTCCCATGTCATTTCACGCTTTACGGATGTAAATTCAAGGTAAGTCGCATGGTCTTCTGTCAATATCTCTAAAGGGTGACCCTGTGTACATTGATGTATTGAATTTGACCGCTTAGTAACATAATGTATAACCCACAGTTACTGAATTTCACTATCATCGTGACAGAACACTAATTTTCTTATAAGGGTGACAATTCATTTAAATTCTTTTCATTTTAATTTTGTCAATCTTCCTTTAGGGAAAGAGAGACGAACTTCAGAGACACGTGGAAGCTAGTATAAAGAGCCACTTAGACTTGTTAAACCAATCAAGTTATGAGCTTAAAGTGAGAGGCCAAGAAATGGAGGAAGGACTAGCTCGCCTGCAGAGCAAGCTGAGTGGTTGGGGAAAACAAATTTGCCGTCAAAATGAGCAGCTTGCAGCGTCAAATGCTAGCATAAAAATGCAGCAGACTAAAATATCCAAAGCTGAAAGGAAGATTTGCGAACAGAGAGAGGATCTGGACAAGCTTCTTCGAGATTCGAAATTGGTTGAAAACACTCAAGGATTTGTTGTCTCTCTTCAGATGGACGAGATTTTAGAAACTTTAATGGAAAATGAAACAAAGACGACTCAATTAAAAAGTGAGCTAAGTCGTCTGAGCAGCAAGATACCAAATCCTTATGAGCCACGAAGAGTCCACGACCTCGCCACTGACCATCGATTAGAAAGGGCTGAGAACCAACTTTCCTCACACGAAACTCAGCTATCTGAGAACAGCCTCCAAATTGAAATGCTTGAGACCACATCCTATGATGGGTTTTACATTTGGAAAATAGACCACTACAGTCGAAAATATCAAGACGCTTTTTCTGAAAGGAAATCATCGATCTACAGTCCTCCTTTCTACGTCGGTCGCTTTGGCTACAAAGTTTCTGTCCGACTCGACCCAAATGGAGATGGCATAGGAAAGGGGACTCATATATCACTTTTTTTCGTTGTCATGAGGGGTGAATATGACGCCATTTTACCCTGGCCTTTCATACAAAAGGTTCACTTCAGACTTGTGGACCAGGATAGAATTCGAGACATTGTTGAGACATATCATCCCGATCCAAATAGCAGTAGTACGAAGAGACCCACCTCAGATATGAACATTGCATCGGGCTCTCGCACATTCGTTTCTCAAGTAGAGGTCCGTAAGGGTGGTTATATTCGGGGCGATACCATGTTTATTAAAGTGACTGTCGATATGGCGAATCCTCATGGAGAGCTGGCGAGGTGAACACGAAAATCGATCTCACAAAAAAAAATGGCAGATATCTGCGATATTCATAAAAGGACAATAAGCAAGCTTGTTATAACTAAATGAAAATAGAACTGAATGAAAATATAAAACAAACAAAATAGACCCTGTAAAATTAGCTAAGAATGATAAAACTTTGCGATCTGGCGAACAACCAGTCTACCCGATTGTCTTCGTCAGTCGATTGATTGCGTACTACCAATCCAAATAATTAATATCCCAATAGGTAAGGAGTTTTCCCTTAACAGCTATTATACTATGAGTGTAGTTGGTTCTAGCAGTTGTCGTTTCGACTAAATCACGGATGATTTAACGAGACGTCTGACTCAGTCAACACTGTGGTTCTCCTAAAAAACTTCTTTTATGTATAAGGACCACCCTCACTGAGACGATCAAGATTGCTAAAAAACGACGACGTTTCGACGTTGGTTAAAAGTCATTATTAAGTAAAAAAAATATTTGTAAGTTGCAGTCTCTATATACCAAAATAAAAATGAGTCATAAAAAGCTATACCGTAAGAAAAGAACAATAGCAATTAAACAAAAAGATTGGCACGTATGGAGTCCATCTGGATATTTAAATTAGGCTTGAGATTCTAGCTGAACAGCATTTCAAAGGCTAAACAATCAAATTTTCCCTGGCGCTTTCTTAAAACTCTAAATTGGTTTTCTTTCAAAAGGTGATTGCTACCGTGAGCTTCCACGAAATGTCGACTGATTGCCAAATATTTGTGCTCAGCAATGCGTGGATGAAGGTGTCGGGCTGTGTATCCGACATTACCTGCAGGGCACGGTTCACATGAGAAACGATAAACAGTGCATTACCGATTCACAATTGACGGCTTGATTTCGTTGGGTTTAAGATCTTGCCCTAATTTCTTGCTCACAAAAATAGGCTGCAATATAGGGAGAATCTTACGGCTAATATCGCGCAACTGCTTCCGAACTGCATTTACGGCCACTTGATCTTTGAATGGAAGACTAATTCGTACTGTGCTACTTTCATCGGTGTTTTTTTTCCGCTATGCCTGCCGAAGCATTTCTATAAGAAGAATTAATGATAGCGGAATTAATAAGGCCCATAGGGTAGTCAAGACGACTGAAAATAGAGCGCAATTTGACACATTCTGCATTAAAAGCCTTTGTGGTAGACGATAGGTCATAGGCTCGGTGTATCATTGTCTCTAATAAAGAGTCTTTATAGCGTTTATTGGTGTGACTGTAGAAGTGTAAGAGTGTAATGGTTTTCGGTAAACTTGACTTTCAAGTTAGTTCCGTTCTTGACATTTTCAATGCCGATAAAAGAGATCTTATTAGCAACGGGAAGCTCCATCGTAAAAGTTAAACTGGAGTGTAGGCTATTCAGAGTATAAGGCAATGGGTACATACATATATACAAACATACATACGTTTATTGCAACTTCCAAGCTGGGTTTTTCAGTTACAAAGCCTACATTAAAATTATTGTAATATTATAGTAACATTTTATTAGCCTAAAAATATATATAAGTGATAATATATATAATATAAATACAAAAGGCCAGTACACGTTAAAAACGCTAGTGAACTAAAACAAAAATTAGGCAAGAATAGAAGATTGAAATGATTCATCTGTGCGTGACATTTCCACTAAGGAGCGCATTCAGTAGGCGGAGCCTAAAGGCATTTACATTGTCAGCTGCTTTTAAGTCATTTGGGAGGTTATTCCACAATTTGCATCCGCGATACGTGACTGCACGTTGCCCAGAGGACAGGCGGCATCGTGGGATGTGGAGCAGATTACATGATCTTGTTACCCTACTATGAATACAAGATCGTGGGACAATCATGTTAGCCAGATATTCAGGAACTAAATTATTTACACATTTAATACCATTACAGCATCGTTAAAATAAAGTCTTTCCTTAACAGTGAGACAATTAAGAGATTTTATGCCTTGGGAGATGTGGTAAAATTTCTTAAAACCTAATACAATACGACAGCAAAGTTCTGCACTAGCTAAAGCTTCTTTATATTTCTTTGAGATGTGTTGGCCCATACAATTGAACAATAATACATTGTACTAAAAACAAAAGCGTTCGTCAAAAGTAAAAGGGTTTTCCTGTCCAAGAGGTGTTTAATCCTGCTAATCTGTAATAGTTTGAAAATATAGTTAGAAGTAGTTTTAGGAACATGATCGTTATATGTTAAGGACTGGTTGATGAAGATTCCAAGGTCCTTTGCCCTAAGGACTGGTGTTATTTCCTTTCCCAAGAATGAAATTGACGTTGGAGGCAATTTCCGCAGTAGTTGAGGAACACCATCTAGTAAGATTTTAGTTTTAGCTGGGTTTATTAAAAGGGAATTCTGGCAGCACCATCAGCAAATTTATCTCAAATCTTCGTTCAGATAACCAAATACGCGAGCGATGTCAGTTGAGCGAAAGGATAGGTATGGTTTACAGTCATCGACGTAGCACACAGACTTGCAGTGGGTTGAAACGGACAAGAGATCATTTACATAGATGGTAAATAACACAGGCCCCA